>NC_069507.1:196335401-196385401 GCF_027579735.1 Bombina bombina | reverse complement strand
ACTTGCTCCCAATGATCCACTTTACCTATTGGAGTGTATTACATGGTTTACAAGTATTTCATTTACCTTTATATTGGTATTTAAATTAGTTAATTTATCCTGTGGTATCCCCACCTATTCTGAAAGTTTTTGGCCTTAGGTCCAAGCTATAGATAAGCTGTGTAAACACAGCCAGCAGAATAAATGACATTCCCAGTGGGGTATAAAAGAGATAAGGTAATAAAATGTTAATTTTGCTTTGTTCTCTCCATGTATTGGTCTTTGGTTTACATACAGATATAAGATAAAGAAGCATGTATATGTACACAATGTGATAAAGTAATAAGATCTGATTATACCTACAAGCTCAATCCATTTTATTAGCTTGTGGCTTCAAAACACAAAATCAGCTCATTCATATACACAAAATAAACCTTAAAAAGTAAATTCTCATACATTTTATACTTTGCGGTTGGTAAAAAAGTAATTGGAAACACATTAAGGGAAAAACTATTTTACAGTATACTGTCCCTTTAAATTAAATTATAGTGTTTTCATTTTACAATTTTATGTAATTTTAATAAACAATAAAAATGTTTTTTAAAAAAGATCTCAACTTGACTATAACACAAATTAAAAATTGAATTTTCAATTAAGGTTTATCTTCTATTTATATTAAATTTACACTTGTACAATATTTTCATTTTCAATTCATCCAGCCACTTAGGTTGTGTTGTGATTTCATGACTCAGACCCACAAAGCTATATTCTTTAAGCTTGGATAAGATTGATGTGACTTGCGTTTGTCAATGCTGATTTATGCCTCTTATGAACATTTAACAAAAAAGTCAAAAAGACTTTGTTTTAAAGCCAAATCCTTTGGGGAATATATATAAAGGGCTGTCTTTGAAATTAGCATTTTTCTGTTTTATGTGATTTAGTTAATCACA
The DNA here is from genome assembly GCF_027579735.1 of Bombina bombina. Classification (NCBI taxonomy): domain Eukaryota; kingdom Metazoa; phylum Chordata; class Amphibia; order Anura; family Bombinatoridae; genus Bombina; species Bombina bombina. The sequence goes on along the minus strand of NC_069507.1, from coordinate 196,384,472 downwards.
GTTTATCTTGTGCAAAAATCTCTAATGTTTAGCACAATTAAAGGAATGTTGTATTCAAAATGGTCTGATACATATAAAAAAGGGCCATTTACGCAAATTGATAGTAAAAGCTATATAAATTGAAACTAATGCACTATTATTTGCTTTGTATATGCCCTTGGTTTATTAAAGGCACATTAAACCCTAAAAAAATGCTAGATAAAATTATGCATTTAAACAAATTATTAGCCTGAGAATAACCTGTAAATGTATTTTTGAAAGTTTCATTAGCGGTTTAAATATTGACAAAATAAGTGTAAAGTTTTAGTATTTATAAAACAATGGGAGCTGCCACTAGAGTGTGCAGCCAATAGCTGTGCGGAATATAACAGTGTTCTGCACTTCCATTTCTAACAGGAACTGAATGCTCACAATTTCAGAATGGAATTACAGGAATCTGGGACAAAACAAATAATTAAGTAATATTGCAGAGTTTTTTTATATATATGATTTATCATTTTATATTGCCACCTCAAAGTGTTTAATGTCCCTTTAATGGAGAGGGACACATTTCTGTGAGTATGCAAAGAAAACATTGATTTATTTAGGACCGGAACATGAGTTTTGTGTTTTGTTTTAACAGAAATATATTTGAAAAAATACAGACTATTAAAAAATAACTTTTGTATTTTACACTTAAAAAAATAATAAAAAATAACAGTATTAACAAAAGAAAAACTCGAAATATTCATGGTGCCCAATAAAATGCTATACAAAAATAGAATTAAATTTGATTTGGTAGTAAAGGTTTAAAGGGACACTGAACCCAAAATTTTTCTTTCGTGATTCAGATAGAGCATGCAATTTTAAGCAACTTTCTAATTTACTCCTATTATCAAGTTTTCTTCATTCGTTTGCTATCTTTATTTGAAAAAGAAGGCATCTAAGCTTTTTTATTGGTTTAGAACTCTGGACAGCACTTTTTTATTGGTGGATTAATTCATCCACCAATCAGCAAGGACAACCCAGGTTGTTCACCAAAAATTGGCCGGCATCTAAACTTAAATTCTTGCATTTCAAATAAAGATACCAACAGAATGAAGAAAATTTGATAATAGGAGTAAATTAGAAAGTTGCTTAAAATTTCATGCTCTATCTGAATCACGAAAGAAAACATTTGGGTTCAGTGTCCCTTTAATTATGCAAATAATGGAAGTACAATGCAATTTTTTTTTGTTATATTGCCTGCTTTGCCTGTAGTTAAAGGGACATAAAACCTAAATATTTTCGTTCATGGTTCAGATAGAACATACAATTTTAAACAACTTTCCAAATTACTTCTATTTGTAATGTTCTTTGTCTTCTTTGTATCCTTTGTTGAAAAGCAGGAAGGTTAGATCAGGAATGTGCACGTGTCTATACACTAAATTGCAGCAGTTTTGCGACAATGCTATACATTAGCAAGAGCACTAGATGGCAGCCCTATTTTCTGTCATGTAGTACTTCAGACGTGCATGCTGTCTATTTAGATATCTCTCCAACAAAGAACAGCATGAGAACAATGTAAATTTAATAACTTTTTTAAAATCATATTCTCTATCTGAATCATGATATACGTTTTTTGAGGTTTCCACTTACCCCAGAGAGGCAGAACAGAAACTCCTCGACATGCTGCATAATGAATAACTGAAATGTGCAGGAGCTTGTTTATATTTGCCATGACAGTAAGATAATCTTCATTCAAGAGGATTTTCAAAGAGTGTCTCCCATGTCTGCAAAACACTGCATAATTTAGTAGCACAATTAACCCCTTAATGACCAGACCATTTTTCAATTTTCTTTCCCTTAAGGACAAAGGCTATTTTTACATTTCTGCGGTGTTTGTGTTTAGCTGTAATTTTCCTCTTACTCATTTACTGTACCCACACATATTATATACCGTTTTTCTCGCCATTAAATGGACTTTCTAAAGATACCATTATGTTCATCATATCTTATAATTTACTATAAAATATGAGGAAAAAATAGAAAAAAAACACACTTTTTCTAACTTTGACCCCCAAAATCTGTTACACATCTACAATCTTCAAAAAACACCCATGCTAAATAGTTTCTAAATTTTGTCCTGAGTTTAGAAATACCCAATGTTTACATGTTCTTTACTTTTTTTGCAAGTTATAGGGCAATAATTAAAAGTAGGCCTTTGCTATTTCCAAACCACTTTTTTTCAAAATTAGCGCTAGTTACATTGGAACCCTGATATCTTTCAGGAATCCCTGAATATCCCTTGACATGTATATATATATTTTTAGAAGACATCCCAAAGTATTGATCAGGGTTTATTTTGGTATATTTCATTACACCATTTCACCACCAAATGCGATCAAATAAAAATAAAATGTTCACTTTTTCACAAATTTTGTCACAAATTTTAGGTTTCCAACTGAATTTATTTACAAATAGCTTGTGCAATTATGGCACAAATGGTTGTAAATGCTTCTCTGGGATCCCCTTTGTTCAGAAATAGCAGACATATATGGCTTTGGGGTTGCTTTTTGGTAATTAGAAGGCCGCTAAATTCCGTTGCGCACCACACATGTTTTATGCCCAGCAGTGAAGGCGTTAATTAGGGAGCTTGTAGGGTTAATTTTAGCTTTAGTGTAGTGTAGTAGACAACCCCAAGTATTGATCTAGGCCAATTTTGGTATATTTCACAATTTTAGGTTTCTCACTGAAATTATTTACAAACAGCTTGTGCAATTGTTTTAAAAGCTTCTCTGGGATCCCCTTTGTTCAGAAATAGCAGACTTATATGGCTTTGGTGTTGCTTTTTGGTAATTAGAAGGCTGCTAAATGCTGCTGCGCACCACACGTGAATTATGCCCAGCAGTCAAGGGGTTAATTAGGTAGCTTGTAGGGAGCGTGCAGGGTTCATTTTAGCTTTAGTGTAGAGATCAGCCTCCCACCTGACACATCCCACCCCCTGATCCCTCCCAAACAGCTCTCTTCCCTCCCCCACCCCACAATTATCCCCGCCATCTTAAGTACTGGCAGAAAGTCTGCCAGTACTAAATAAAAGGATTTTTTTTTTTTTAAATAAAAATAATAAAATATTTTAGCTGTGATGGACCTCTGCCTTAGCCCCCAATCTCCCTGATCCACCCCCCAGCTCTCTAACCCTCCCCCGCTACCTAATTGCCACCATCTTACTCAGTTTGCCCCCAAAAACAAAAGTATTTTTTTTTCTTTTGACCTTTAAACTTTTTCTGTAGTGTAGCAGGCCCCCCTCAATACCCCATCCCCCTCCCCCTCCCAGATTCTTTTATATTTAATTTTATTTAACTTTTTCCCCCTCTCCCTCTGATGATCTCATTGGTGTCAGTGGCTAATGCGTGCGCCCGCGCACACGCGCACGCCCCCACAGGCCCCTTCGCACGCTCCCGGCACCCAGCGTGCACATTGCACTTACAGGAACCGGATGCCACCCACCAAGAAACGGCACCATCGCTACCGGTTTAGAGAGGGCCACAGAGTGTCTCTCTTTGCATCGGAGGCTTGTAAAAAGGTATTGCAGGATGCCTCCATATCGAGGCATCACTGCAATACCCTGAGAGCTGCTGGATCGCTTCCAGCTTTCTGTTAGACAACTGACGTACCAGGTCAGGTACGTCTATTGTCTTTAACTGTTAGTTTTTGCATGACGTACCTGGTACGTCAGTTGTCATTAAGGGGTTAAACTTTAAATGCATTCAAATAATTAATGTTGCACACAGATTATTTGCAACACAGTGAATCATTTCTAGATATGTGCATTTGTTTTGATCCCTGTAAATGTTATCTTGTATACTACCTATGTTTATAGCGCTGTTAGCGCTCTACAAATACCTGATAATAATAATTCAGGTGCGAGCAAATTCAGAAGAAGTCTGCCGCAAGCCACATTCGTCTCTTTGCACAGATCTGTGTGCTGCGCTTTCACAAGAATAAATCTGGTGCAGAAAAGAGCAAAATACAGCTTGCAGCCGCCTTCTTCCAAATTTGTTAGCACCCGAAATGCACAAATCTAATTTCTGATATATAAATAAAAAAATACTTAAATGTCTCTTTACTTTCTCAAATGTAGTCTTTCAATAAATCCAAAATATACTTTGCAGCTAAATCTAAATGGAGAGAATACTATTTTAATGTTCACATTAATGGTGATACAAACAAGTGTCACTTATTCCGTCTTAACAAACTTTAAATTGCTAAAAGCAGAACCACCTTGCAAAACTGAAACACTGTTAATCATATCTTAGCTATGAGACTAAATGTCACTGCTGACGCATTATAGCCCATAGCCCAGCAACCTCCTTGTATCACAGGTCAGGACTACAATTCTTTTATACTACAGCTGTAAAATTAGCTTATAATAACGTTACAGGCTGCTTGCTATCTGGTAATAGATATAAGATGTACAGCATGTTGTTAATAGCAATGTGACTGGTGTAAGCAGTCAGGATGCTTTGTCCTTTGTCCACTGAATGACCATGCAACAAAATATGCCAGCAGGCTAATATCTCTATGTTAATCTTTCTTATGAAGAAAAAAAAAAGAATTATATTTGGGATCCAAAGGTGTTTGGAAAAATTGCCAAAATCCCATCCAAATGCCCAGATTGATCAATTTATTGCTGTATTGCTTGTTTACTTTAAGTGAGCATTAAAGACCATTTTTTAATTTATGCATCTTAAAGTGAAAGTTAAGTCAGAGGTTGCGCTATTAATAATCTGATATTACATTCAAAATAAGGTGCAGTTTAATTCATGATTTTGCAATGCTCTTTTTCTAATTACCTTTTTTTTAGTGCGGATTGTGTTCAACTGAATATGCGTTCACCGGCAATAAAAAAAAATAATTCTGTTGTGGTGACGAAACCATCGGTATCTAACCGATTGATTCCCCCATTGGCGTCTCGAGCACCTAGAAAAACGCCCACGTCTTCTAGTGCACATGCGGCTAACTGCGATCTCATTCTGGCTCTTCAAGCGTGTTCACGTTAGCTGCATGCGCATAGAGAAAAGGAATTCTGTTTTCGTCATTCATTACAGGTACACGGAGCTTACATATTGAGTTTAGAGGGGTAGAGTATTTGGGGAATCCTGCAACACAGACACACTGTTCACACGATCTACGCTGAAATACCAAACAATGAATCAAGTGATTCATTGTTAGCATGTATCTCAGCGTAGTTCGTCACATGGCGCATGCGCCAATTTTTCATTGTTGGCTACGAGCGCGCATTCTTACGTAAATGACGGGTCTGTCCATTGAAGAGTAAAACCCGCAATAACCCGTAAGACGGTGAGGGGCAGAGGAAGACACTAGATTGTGTGATCGTTAAAATTATAAATATTTCAAAAGACATTGCATTTACTACAAAAAAAGTTAACGACTTTACCATTTGATATGCATTCTAACTGTAGCTCTATTCACTAGCAGCAAAATTTACTTTTGCTTTAAATCACATCATTGCAAAAGATCTGTGTGCTAAATAAATATTTTAAAACCATTTTAAACTTTAATTTTGTTAGTAAAAGATGTCTTTTTATTCCAGGTGTGGGACACAGCCACTTGAAAAGCCTCTAGAATGTTTGTTTTATGTTTGTTTTTTGCTATGATTAATTAGGAAGAGAGATAAAGAAGCTACTGCGCATATTAACCAATCACTATACAGTATTTAGAAATGTCAGGATTCTGCATTCCACAAAATACACTCCAGCCTCTCTGGGGGTGTGGAAACAATATCGTTTAAATACTGAGTTAAATTACAAGAAAAGCAGACAAAATAAATATTGAGAGTGAATAGAAGTTTTTTTTTTCTTTTTAAATTGTCTAAATCACAAAAAAAAATATTTGGGTTTACTGTCCCTTTAAATAGATTGCAGTTGTGCTTTAACTTATCAAAATCTTTCTCACATGAGACATTAAATTCAAATTAATGTAGACTCCTCCTGATTAGAAGCCTTCCAAGTACGCACAGACATAGCACTCAGCCGTCTCTGAAGCAGCAGCGTGAACAAGCGTTTCACAGAGTTAACGGCTTGAACTCTACAGCCACTGTTTGGCTGATTCCCCCCCCCCCCACCCTATCTTCTGTGAAAAGCACAAAGAAAAAAAAAAGGGGGGGGGCAGATCAAAGCTGCATAACAGTAAAAGGGACATGAAACTTAATTTTTATTCTTTAATGATTCATATAGAGCGGCCAAATTATCAATGTCTGTCCGACATGGTACGCTGTAGTGTATCATGTCCGACAGACATCGCTGAATGCCGACAGCATACGCTGTCGGCATTTAACATTGCACAAACAGTTCTGGTGAACTGCTTGTGCAATGCCGTCCCCTGCGGATTTGCGGCCAATCGGCCGCTAGCTGGGGGTATCAATCAACCTGATGATATATGATCAGGTTGATTGCTGTCCACCGCTCAGAACAGGTGGACCAGTTAAGGAGCAGCAGTCTTAAGACCGCTGCTTCATAACTGCTGTTTCTGTTCGGCCCTTGATAAATCGGCCCCAGAGAATACAATTTTAAACAACTTTCTAATTTAACTCTTTTTTTATATCATTTGCTTCATTCTCTTGGTATTGTTTGTTGAGGAAGCAGCAATACACTACTGGGAGCTTGTTGAACACATTGGTTAGCCAATTACAAGAGCATATATGCATAGCAACCAATCAGCAGCGTCTGAGCCTACGTAGGTATCCTTTTTTATCAAAGAATATCAAGAAAACAAAACAAATTAGATAATAGAAGTAAATTGCAAAGTTGTTTAAAATCACATACTCTATCTGAATCATGAATGAAAAATTTGGGTTTAATGTCCCTTTAAAAGGACCATAACCACCTAGTAATTATCATATATTTTGCTGTCTTCCAATAGAATAAATGAGTCTGACATTTTTTTGTAATGCAATAAAACTTCACCCGCTTGTCTTATTTGCGGGAGCCAACGAACCTGTTACTGCAGTAGACATGTGGTAGCATTATGCTTGCTATTATGTGCACTAGGGATGTGCGTTCATGTAATTCATTTTAACACAAATGGCAAATATGGCCACCGGCAGCGGCATTCAGCTCTTTTGTAAAAGTGCAACACACAAAGATTTGTGAAAATCCAAACTTTCACAAGAAGATATTTAGCTCTACAAAGGGCCGCATGCTGCTGCTGGTGGCCATATTCAGCATTCATGTTAAAATGAATCACATGAATGCACATCCCTTATGTGCACTTCCATTCTTAGCAGCTAGCTCCCAGTAGTACATAACTGCTCCTGAGCCTACTTAAATATGCTTTTAAACCAAGAATACCCATAGAAGGAAGCAAATTAGATAACTTACATATAAGATGTAAATTGTATACTATATTGAAATTCTGATAGAAAATTTGGGGTTTCATGCCCCTTTAAATTACAAGACAAGGGGCAATTAAAGGGACAGTACAGCCATATTTAGACAATGATTTAGACAGAACATACAATTTTAAACAACTCCAATTTACTTCTATTTTTTTATTTGGTTCCTTCTCTTGTTATCCTTTGCTGAAAGGTTTATCTAGGAAAGCTCAGGAGCAGCAAATAACCTAGGTTCTAGCTACTGATTAGTGGCTGCATATATATACCGATTGTCGTTGGCTCACCCATGTGTTCAGTTAGAAACCAATAGTGCATTGTTGCTCCTTCAACAAATGATACCAAGAGAATGAAAGACATTTGATAATAAAAGTAGACAGGAAAGTTATTTAAAATTGTATGTTCTACCTAAATCATGAAAGAAAATTTTGGGTTTCATGTCTCTTTAAATAAAGTCTTAAAGTGTCTAATTTAGTTCTTGTTGATTTGCATCAAATGCATGAATATAAGAGATTAATTAAGGTGTCTTGTTTTAAATATAATATCCATGACAACATAACATTTACTACCTCCCATAACCTATTATATCACTATTTTAATTTTCTGTGTCTATAGTATATATCCTTCTGTCTGTTAATCCCAAATGTACCAGTGTCAACTGATATGTACACATTTATTAGAGGTTGTGAATGTATTTAGATGTCTTGATTATAGGTAGTTATTCACGAATATGCCTATCAGTGCATTTCTGTAATTACTAACGAGTTTCTTTCATGGCTTCAGGTTTTTATAGCCCAATTACCAATTTGTATGTGCCATACTATATATTGGTCATGAACTGTTTATATACATGCACTTTGTCATTATATTGATTATAAAGAATTTGTAGCCAAAGTTATGTGCTTTAATTCATACCAGTGAGGTACAATTTGTGTTTAGAACATTATACAAAATAAGTCATCACGTTTCACGTTATCGCTGTTAATATAGTCACCCTACTAATCTATGTATGGTGAATCTGCAGTGTGGTTTAGTATAAATACACATGTAAAGCATTAAAGGGGCATACAAACATAAAAAGGAAATATGTTGTATGTAACTGTGTTTAACACCTGCAAAAGGAATAAACACATAGTTAAAGTCAGTTCCTAAGCAGTAAACACCACAGGAAATTTGTTGAAAATACCTGGAGACCAATAACAAGAGACAGACATGTGTAGCAACCAATTGCCACCTAACTCCCTGTGCATTGCTGCTGAACATATGTGCATGTGCTTTTTAACAAAGGATACCAAAAAACAAAGTACTTTTCGTAATATAAGTGAAATTAAAAGTGTCTTAAAATTACATGCTCTATCTGAATAATTAAATTTTAATTTTGACTTTGCTGTCTCTTTACGTCAGCCAACATGCTTTACCATAATGTAGACCCCATAATGCACTTTAGGACAATAATGTTTTTATTTTAAGTCAGTATGGCTAAAATGTATAACAGTAAAAATCAGCTTCTATCAGTTATGTGGCAACAATATGTGTCTGTACGAGTCAAACCATGCACATTTTCATGTTTTTTCTAAAAGAATTCACCAAATAACCACAACCCATTAGTCATGAGTATGGGTGTGTATTGCTCTTTAAAAAAAACTCAGCACTATATTTGAAAACCATGTAAAAGCTTAAATATTGGTATTAAAACCAAACAAATGCTTGCATCCTTGTTTGAAAACCACTTGAACATTTGTAATTATCTATATTTTATGTATAAAAGATATACAAAATTGCTCTATTTTATGCTTTGTGCTGCTGTTTTAGGTGCTGTGATTAAGAATGAATGGCATAAAACACACATAGATACCTTTTTCTATGTGAGCTGCCGTCTTGCTTTTTTTGCAGTATTGTTTACACAAACCATGAATGGCGTTAGAGCCTTTGATAGACACAGTTGCTAAGTATTGCAACATGTGAATTTCCTATTCAGTGGCTAAAATAAAAATAAATATACAAAATAAAAGAACTGGTTTTTCCCCCATTTTATTTATAAACAGTGTACAGTGAAACAATGCTCTACAGCTTAAACTATAAGAGTCTTGGTTTACTTCTAATAGCTATTTTGCTTAGTTACTTTGGTATCCTTTTGTTAAAGAGTAATTCTTTGTGACCTCAAGAGCGTGCACATCTTTAGCCTACTGGCAGCAGTGTTAGTAGCAATGTACAACATTGCTGTACATGTTTTTGCAAACATTTCTGCCATAGAATGCTAAAGATGGGAGCATCACCTGTCTGATTTTACTGACCATCCTGCCAAAATTTTAGCCAAAATAAGCTAAAATTGGCTAATATTAAAAAGTTTAAATGTTTATTGCCCAAATTATCATTAAATTAATTTGTTAAATTATGCAATTCATTTGTGCTTTAGATAGCAGAAAAATAGGATTTAAAAGACAGATTCCTCCATTATATTTTTTGATGGATTAAAGGTTTTGCAGATTAATACTAGGGGGTAGTCCGCCCTGCTTCACTAAATACAGACAGCATACACATTTGGCGTTTATCATTGCACAAGCATTTCTGGGGAAATGCTTTTACAATGCAGCCCCTTACACATTAGACGCTAGCAGGGGGTGTCAATCATCCGGATCGGTATGATTGCAGTCCGCCACCTCAGAGGTGGCTGACGAGTAAAGGAGCAGTGGTCATGACCGCTGCTTCTTAAGTTTCTGGCAAGCCGGAAACTTTGGGGGGTGGGGGTGGGGGGGTGGTAGATTGCAGCATCCGTTGCTTGGTAAATCTACCCCTAGGTGTCTGTTTTGTTGCACGCTGATGTCTATCAAAATAATGGTTTAACATACTGATTGTAGCGGCTCAATAAAAAAGGAGATGATACTCAATTATTGTTCTGTCCTACCTAAATGAGAATGCTTCAAACATTTTTACAGTGCTTATTTTTTTAAATGTGTTCTTGGGCTGGATTTTTTATGTGGGGGCTGTCCCTATCAACCAATTACCAATAGAGTCCTGGGAATGAATACAACCCGACACTTCCTTATAGTTTCAACTTACATTTAAACATGTTTTACTTAAAGGGACATTGTACACTAAATTTTTCTTTGCATAAATGTTTTGTAGATGATCCATTTATATAGTCCATTTTTTTAACAACATTGTGCTGATGTTCAGACTCCTAACCAAGCCCCAAAGTATCAGAGGTAGACTGAAGTCTACAGATTCCTGCTGCTCCTCTTTGTGTGATCTGTCTTTTCATATGTAGGGAAGGGGGTGGGGGGAGTGTCTGCTCTTCCAGCCCCTTTCAGTGGATGTCCCAACCTAACCTCATCAACAGTGCTAACTTGTGAGTACGTTTTTAAAAGGTTTTATACTGGATTTTTAGACCAGTATCTGTGCATATTCTTCCTTATAGTAGTATTACATGGTGTACACTGTTACTTAAACATGTTAAACATATTTTTTATGTGAAAGGATGTTAAACAGCTGTTCTTTCATATTCATGCCATAATGTTTTTTGAGTAATATGTCCCTTTAAACACCTTATTGAACCATGCAAATGTGGCCAGGGAAAATGGTCAATACTGAAATGCCAGCCAAGTTGTTTTATTCATTACTTGACAAGATAATTGTTTCATATGTATATTGGTGTTCATTGAAACTATCTGTCATTTACTTTGTTATTATTATTTTATTTTGCCCACTTTGTCCCTTAGAAAAGTGTTAAATACAAATGTTGTTCCTGTTTATTCTATTTTGAAAAGTTGTGCCTTATTTAAAAAAAAAAAAAAAAATTAAGAATATGCTGGGAACTTAATTCTTTAATTGGACAACATAAGAACACTTTTAGAAATGATAAACTGGGGGTCAAAAAATATTTATAATATTTTATATTTATTTGGACAAATTTGTTTAAAATGTTCAAGAAATGATTTATAATTATAAAACTTACAGGTAAAACATTTCACATTCTAATGTAAGCATCTGGTTAGTATAGATCACATTTTAACTTTGGGCAATACATGTAAAATACCTTTCATTAAAGGTATCAATTGCAGCAAAATGAAGTCCAGTGGGTGACAGTGCCAGATTAATGCTATATAGGCACGACCCTACAACCAAATTGCATCAATGACTCCCTTTCACTGTATGAAAATGATTATCCATAGTGATCTTTTAACCCAAAGTGTGTGTCACTGTTTTGACACTAGAAACCATTAGAGGAGCACTGCTAAAATGGTACGTGGCCTATGAATAAAACTTACAAGGAAATACTTTGTGACCTTAATACGTATAGCTCATAAGAGAACAGAAGAGCAGGGATACAGCTTCATGGCCTCACTAGCAGCACCAAACCCTTAAATTGTAGCTGGTCAGCCCCAGCTGCTGTGACCCACAGGGAAGTCTCCTGGTCTCCTGGTAGGCCAATCCAGCCTTGGGGACCCATCCCAAAACAGTTTTATTTTTTTATGTGCATATTTCTATCAATTTCTTGTATTGAGCTTATTATATTGTATATTGAAGGATCTATCTTTGGAATCGAAGCATTGGGCTTTCATAAGACCTATATCTCTCTTGGGTTAAATGTTTTAAGATTTTGGGACCTCTTTACTCCAGACATGAGTTATTACCTCCTGAGTCAGGTAAATTATTGTTTTCTTTTGCGGTTGAAGTACACCGTTTATGTTGGAAAACGCTTGATCTCTGGGAAGCATTATTTCAGTGTTTTCTGTGAATATTAATTTTATCTTTTGTTCGGGGTATCTCAATCACCATTCACTACATTCTGCTATACAGACCTTTATGGATGTAATTGTAAGAGTGAGCAATCCAGACTGTCCCATGCTGCACAGTGTAGATATATCACAGAAAGAAAGGCCGGAAAAATAAAGATTGGACAAAACAAAAGAACAGAAAAAGAGCAAGTGAGGATAGAGAGAGACAAAAAAAACCACGAAAGAGACGGCACACTAAGCAGCTTCGAAGCTTTCACTAGGTAGGACGACAAAGCAGATACTGCTGCGCCAAACAAAAGCTAATGAGTTTTATACACTTATTCAAGACTTGCCATTCCCTCACCCTTTATAGATTTACTAACTGTGTAATGTTTTATGTTTTCATTGTGTCCCATCTGACTTCCTTATATCAGAATATCTCATTTCCTTCTGTTTGGTGGTAGTTTGCTATCTTGTTAATTTCCATCTCTGTTTATTAAACTCAAATGAATCAATACTGATTTTATCCTTTTTTTTTTTTTTGCATTGATTTGCAAAGATGGTTTGCGGTTTTATGTTTTACTGTTTATATGAGTTTGTTTGATGTTCTAGATAAGTGCGGCTTCTATTATTACAATAGAAAATTAATTTTTGATGTGGCGTACATTTTGGGGAAATAGTTCTGTTATCAAAAGATCACAAAAGAAGTCTATGAAAGTCAGTCATATTACTATTAGAGATGTAAGATATATTATCAACATGGTTACTGTATAGATGGTGTTTTATATAATGCTAGTATACCAGAAACCATAACAATCTCTCTCTCTCTCTCTCTCTCTCTCTCTCTCTCTCTCTCTCTCTCTCTCTCTCTCTCTCTCTCTCTCTCTCTCTCTCTCTCTCTCTCTCTCTCTCTTTCTGTCTTTCTCTCTCTCTCTCTCTTTCTCTCTCTCTCTCTCTCTCTCTCTCTCTCTCTCTCTCTCTCTCTCTCTCTCTCTCTCTCTCTCTTTCTGTCTTTCTTTCTTTCTCTCTCTCTTTCTCTCTTTCTCTTTCTCTCTTTCTCTCTTTCTCTCTTTCTTTCTCTCTTTCTTTCTCTCTTTCTCTTTCTCTTTCTCTCTCTTTCTCTCTCTTTCTCTCTCTTTCTCTCTCTTTCTCTCTATTTACGTTTTTCTAGCACCTTAACAATACATTTTTTTCCCTGCATATTTTCGTGTGAACAGTAAAATTATTGTGATTTTTAAAATACAAATTTTATTGTGGACTTTTGTGATGTATGTCTCCTCCCCAGGGAAATTAAAGGGCTGACTAGCATTCTTATAGAATCTTACCAGCCCAGGACTCTTTCCCAGTTTTTTTTTTTTTAAAGATAGGGCTCCATTTGGCTGGTCCTGCGGGCAGGCCTGTGTCTTTTTGGGATTTAACCTCCGGGTTGCCTTATATTTTATTTGTATCCGATGGGATGTCTTCTATTCTAATCATTTTCCAATTTACTCCTATTCATTTTCTTTGTTCTATTTCTATCTTTATTTGAAAAAGCAGGAATCTAAGCTAAGGAGCCTGCCAATTAGCAAGTGCTACCCAGGTTCTGAACCAAAAATAGGTTGGCCCCTAAGCTTTACATTGTTGCTTTTCAAATAAAGTTAACTAGAGAACGAAGAACAATTTATAATAGGAGTAAATTAGACAGATGCCTAAAATTACATGCTCTATCTGAATCATGAAAGAAAAATGCGGGGTTTATTTCCTTTAATTTCACAATACTAACTTGTATTATGTTAGAAACAAATGCTAACTTGGCAGTCAGTATCTATAATATGTTTTTAAGTCATCAATAAAATTGGATTCTATTCATATCCAAGCCCCCTTATTATTGGAACATTGTGGTTAACACATTTACTACAAGTGTCACATAATCAGAGGATTAATGCCTTTGCTATAGTATGGAGTATTATATGCAGGCTAAACCTGCAAAGGTACAAGCTGGGGAAATAATAGAAATTAATGAAGCTGGGGAAATAATGGTTGCTATAAGCTACACAGGAAATGGATTACTGTCCTGCTTTAACCGTTTTTCTACCCTGTCATTCTTATATTTGTTTCTGTCTATTATCATTGAAATGTTTACTATATTTAGAAATTAGTTACTTTGCTAATTTAATTGGACCCCCCCATAAAATGTATTATAGATAAGAGACATTTTATATTGTTTTGTAGATGCCTAAAAAATACATTCATGCATTCATTACTTTTGGGAATTAAGAACCTGGCCACCAGGAGGAGACAAAGACACCCCAGCCAAAGGCTTAAATACTCCTCCCACTCCCCTCATTCCCCAGTCATTCTTTGCCTTTCATCCCAGGAGGTTGGCAGAGAAGTGTCCGAATTTTTAATTTTTGTTTTTGTCTCTTATGGAGGGTAGTACTCTTTGGCATGAGACAGGAGTTTTAAGTAGTTCTGTCAGTCTCTCAGTGAGGGCTTGGATGAAAGTTAGAGTCCGGAGATGCAGGGAGTGTCTTTCTGCAAAACCATCCCGACATGTTAACAGCTCCTCAAGCAATCAGCTTGTCGAACTTCGCTCCACTGCCTGTTTTCTTCTCTCAAGTTCATGGCGGAGGCGATGCTACTATCCGTCACACTTGAAAGGCCGTTGATTCCGGTAAGATTGTTTCCTTTTACTTTATCATCAATTTACTGTAATGTGAATGTTTTCCCGAGAGGCTACCACCTAGCGGGTCTAACTAATATCATAAGGGTCTCAGTGACTCTCTTTTAGTATCTTGGAATAGAGGGTTAATATCTTCTGAGATGGGGTTATTGAACAGGGGGGTTTATAATCATGTTTTTTATGTGATTCAACCTGCTTATGTGTGATGTTTTTGGGCTTGTGGTTTGGAACATTGAGGCCTTTGGAATTGATGCAGTCTTTTGGTTGGGTGCGCTTTTTTGGACTGTATGGTTCACCTTGTGTTCGGGCGTGGTTACAATCCGTTTTCCATTTCCGCATTCCCGATCGTGTGGTGAAGGAGATTTTCTAGTCCGCAGGGGTCTGGTCATAGGAGGTGGTGAGTGCCCCAGCCACTGTGGGTGTCAGGTGCGGTTTTTGTTTTACTACTTTAGTCCATATTGATATTTCCTCTATCCAGTTATGGAGGATTCTGATGCTGAGACTGTGCTGATTTCAGATTCAGTTACAGAGGATTTCAGACTCAGATTCTGTGTCCGGTGAGGAATCTGGATTGGCCTAGTTGACACATGTCAACCAGTTTTATTCTGTATGTCATATGAGAGAGCATTATTTCTCGGGTTCGGGGATTCAAGGGACGGCTGTACCATCCGCCTCTGGAGGTCCTGTCCTCCAAGAGGCGAGTTCCCTACCAATCCATACTTCTACACATGCGGGTAACCCGTTTCTGATTCGTCCAGGCAGGGTGGCATGTTCCCCCCTGGAGGTCGCAGCACGTTTTCGCTTCCACATAATGTTGGCGATTGTTCGTCTGCAGAGTCCAGCCATTTATTTGAGAATGTGCTCATGCCCTATTGTCCGCAGGTGTAACTGTCCCTGAGTGTTGTGCCTTTTGTTACAGGATTGCGCACCTTCGCGTATTGCTCATGTTTTTCAGTTATTGAATGACCCTATCGTTACCAGATATGGGGATTTTCAGTCTGCTAATTTGAATGGTGCACCTTATTAGATATACGGGGATGAGGCAATCTCCTGATTGTCATTTGATTGAGATCTTTCCTAGTTTTTTTTTTTTTTTTTTTAAAGATAGGGCTCCATTTGGCTGGTCCTGCGGGCAGGCCTGTGTCTTTTTGGGCGTTAACCTCCGGGTTGCCTTATATTTTATTTGTATCCGATGGGATGTCTTTTATTTGGTTTTGTTTCCTTCGGGAACCTTCTGGGATCAATACTCTTTGTTCTTCTTCGGAAGCTGTTTTGGACACGTTAGTCCTATGTTACAATGTCTGTTTTCTTTTTTTCCCCTAAGAGGGAGGATTTTGCAGCTTGCCGGTTAGGACCCTAAGTGCAGGCTGGTCCTGTTGGGTTTGTTAGGTCTTGCTGCTGTTCAGACACGTGGCGCTGTTTTGCTGAGCTAGTACAGTAGAAGCATTGAGTGCTCAGTTTATCATTGGTTTTCATGTTCCATTAAGCATTTTAGAGGACCTGTGGGTCCATAGGGCGGGTAGGATTCTTTCAGTCCTTATAGCCTTCAATCATAGATGACTGGGTCGGGGGAGTTTGTTTCCACTGGTTACTCTATCTGACATCTGATATTATCAGAACCTAGTGTTTCCTCCCCCATGTGGGGAGGGTTGGAGAGATTAGTGCCCATTGCCTCAGTTTGAGCAGTTTGGCCTTTGGTTTTAGGGCTCTGGATTGCCCTTGTGGGCCTGATCCAACAGCTTGTATAAGATTAGGCTGTCTAGCCTGGGGAAGGTTTTCAGTTTGAAACCAGTGCAGCTCTTGGCACCTTACAGGTGTGCACACATGCTATTTATATCTAGATACAGCTCTTACTCTTGACGTGTACTGTCTGAGTGATGAGACCTTTTGGTCTTCTTACATTGGTGAGTTGGATCTCCTTTTAGGGATCTGTATTACGGGTGATGGTTTATCCCTGTGGGGACTTTGTTTAGCTTGGGGTTTCCCGAAGCTGGGAAGGCTTAGCGCCTTTCTCTTCCCTGTGTCCTCTGCTGGTGTGGAGGTGATGGGGAGACTAGCCCTGCTAGAAGGTTTTTTTTTAACCTTGAGTTATCCCTTATGTTGTCCTGAGGCCTTGAGAAGGCACTTCATAAGACTTCTAGCCTTGCTCTTTGGAGCGTTGGAATAGGGGTGGTTCCTTCCTTTGGTTGGGGCTTTCGAGTTCTTCTCGCTATCTGGATTCTCTGGATTTGCATTCATATACCTGGTGACTGGATTTTTGGCCAGTTGGCGTGTTTAGTTCTAGGGTAAGGTTGCCTGAACTATTAAGTGCCCCGACCTGCTTTTTCTTCCTGAGACTTTTGGTACTGAGGCTTAGGGCCTTTTTCCTGACCCAGCCTGGGTTGTTTTGGAATCTTGGATCTCAGGGCTGGTCTGGGTGTTCCACAGTAGTGGGAACTTGAGCTTTGTCCTTGCTCCATCTATCTAACCTGGTCATGATGGCCAGGTTTTCGGATTATTTATTACTCTTTGCAACAGAGCAGCCCAGGTGCTTTAGGGCTAGCTTTGTGCTTTGCGCCTCAAGGGTTGTTAGTTCATACCCAGCTGCGGGCGCTGGATATCCATTTCTGGTGCGCATTTTGGTTGCATTCCCTTGGTCAGCTTGCCAGTGTAATCCGTGGATTCCCTGCTCTGCAGGTGAATGGGTTGGCTATGTCTCTGCTTGGCAAGCCACTTGTAGGGGGATTTATCTTCCCTTTAGCCGGTGGCTTCAGATCTTGAGGACAGTTGTTGCCTTTCTGGCTTCATCCCTTTTCTTTAGGGGATATTCTCCTCCCTATGGAGTCCTTTCTTGGGGCTTCTCCTGGTTGGGAGGCGGTCCGGTGGGCTGTGTTCCTCTGGGGTCTTACTGGCTCTAAGTCAGACTTGTGGAGCTCTTTCTTGTTAGATACTCAGGTCTAGGGTCCTGTTGTCTGTTTTCGGAGTCGGGTTGTCTGTTTTTTAATTGTTTAAAAAGATAGATAACTCCTTTACTGCCCAATCTTCAACATTGCATAACCAACATTGTTATATTAATATATGTTATAACCTCTAAGTTTGCCTGTTTCTAAGTTTCAACAGGCCGCCCCTTATCTCAGTGCTTTTAAATCTTGAACAGTTATACAGTCCTAGTTTAGGTGTGCTATATAGATAACATTGTGCTCACTCTTGTTGAGAATGATAATGGTTATCCAAGAACCAGCACTGATTGGTTAAAATGCATGATTGTAAAAGCACTGAGATAAGGGGTAGTCTGCAGAGACTTAGATACAGGTAATCTTAGAGATAAAATATATATTAATATAGGAGTGTTGGTCATGCAAAACTGGAGAATGGGTAATAGAGTAATCTATCTTTATAAACAATAACAATTTTCAAGTACTGTCCCTTTAATAATAAAGCTAATACTACTGTTCCCACCTAATGCCTATTGGCTAATTGTGACCAATCCTACACAGTTTTAGTGTGGAGGGATGCTCCTCTGCAAGCAGGTTGGTTTAGTAAAGGCACAGGACGGATTTGAGATTGCAATATAAAAGTTTAAGAATGTGTTTTGAAAGACTTCACAAGCCTAAACTTGCTACATATATGTCCCTAATTGACATTAGCAGACGTGATAAGCTAAAATACTGCAAAATAATTCATGAATACAAGAAAATGAGAATGCCTAGCAATGTCTACCCCAATAACAAGTAGCGATGTGCTTCTCCAAATAAAGCAAATGCTTGTGCAATGCCGCCCCATGCTTATTCGCGGCCAATCGGCCACTAGCAGGGGTTGTCAATCATCCCGATCGTATTGGGATGATTGCAGTCCGCCACTTCAGAAGTTGGCGGACGAGTTAAGTAGCAGCGGTCTTAACTTATTTTTCCAGCGAGCCGCGAGCTGGAAACATCGGAGGTAGATTGCAGCATCCGCTGCTTAGTAAATCTACCCCAAGTCTTAAAGGGACATTAAACACTAAATACATGCTAGATAGAATGATGCATTCAAAGAAAAGATTAGTCTATGAATAACATGTAGATTTATTTTTTAAAGTTTCATTAGTTATTTAAAAAGTGACAAAATAAGTGTAAAGTTTTAGTGTCTATAAAACACTGGGAGCTGCCATGTTGTAACTTGTGTTACCTTCTCTGCTGTGGCCAATTAGGGACAGTTATAAATAGGTCACTAGAGTGTGCAGCCAATGGTTGTGCTGGATTTAACAGTGTTCTGCACTTCCATTTCTAACAGGAACTGAAAAGCTCACAATTTATCATTTCATATATACAATTTATCATTTTATATTACCGTCTCAAAGTGTTTAATGTCCATTTAACAACAATATCTTATGTGATTTAGACAATATTTACATGGCATAATACAGCTTGTGCGCACAAACTAAAGGTAGTTTCATATAATTTTAAAAATACTTTTGTATACATAGTTCCTTCAGAAAATACAGTAGTGTAATCAGAAAAGTAATAAAAGATTGTGGAGAAAAAAAAAACATTAATGGAAGTCTGAATTTCCATCCTGGTTATTGCAATTTTGAATTTGGGGATTTGGACCTGTATTTAAATAAAAAGAGGAAAATAGATCACTTTGAATGTTGTTTTCAAATGTCCTGTGTACAAATAACACACTTATCCTAATGGTAAAATTACTTTACTAAACTTTTGGAATAAGTTATTAGAAAAAGAAAATTTGATTCAAATGCAAATGATTATCCAATTGTATTATACAGTATGTGTGTATATATATATATATATATATATATATATATATATATATATATATATATATATATATATATATATATATATATATATACTGTATATTTTGTATAAGTACATCATGTGGTTAAATTATAGTATCCATTTTAATGTCTCCTCATAGTTGTATTAGCCTTTAACAAACTGTTCTTTATTATTGTACCTTTTAAATTAATTGCTGTAGTTTATGACCTATTATGTTTTTTTTGCCTATTAATAGTCAGAAGGACCTTAATTTATTATTGCCTGAAGTCAACCTTTGCCATGGTTCATAAAACTGTTTGATAAGACTATTAAAATGGAGCAACACTTTTTTTTACTATTGATTTAGACTTTATAAACTAACTTTTATGTTCACTCATGTAAAATACTGCAGGGCTCATAAAGAATAGAAAGTCAATACTTAATATAGATGGGCTTAGATATTGCATAAAAATACATTGAGGATTGGACATCAAGGTGAGAATTTGTTTAATGTCAAATGTTCAACCTGCACTATAAAAATACCCTTTAAAAGAATCTCTATCTCCTAAAAAAAAATTCAAAGTATTAAATAAATGTTCTTAAAGGGACAGTAAACATTATTTTGTGATTCAGAAGTTAAAAAAACCCTGACATTAAAGGAACAGTAAAAACCTTTTTAACTACATTACATTTATGTTGTGTTACTATAGAAGAACGTATCAGCAAGTCTAAACATTTTAAAAATAATTTAACATCTTATCTGCTGTGATACTATATAGCAGATCTTTCCAATCTTTTGTTAAAAAATAAAAATAAATAAAAAAAAAACACACATTTCTACTGCCTTTTAATAAAATAACATACTATGTGTGAGTGCAAAAACATATTGCTTACTGCAAATATTTGTCAGCAGCCAAATTCTACCCACCATTTAACATATTTAGATGAGCCAATCTGGGCTTTAGTCTGCAGCAAAAAGGCTTACCACGGTCATTATGTTAGTATAAAGTACATGTTTTGCCATTATCAGTTAAAGCAAAGCATGGAATTATATATGTGGCAGGGTTAGTCTTGGTTAGGCAGCAGTGTATATTTAACTCTGAAAATTGTGGATTTTCTAATTTTCAGAACTTGAAGGGGCATACATAAATAATTAAAACTTTATTGCAAAGTTGTTTCATTATTTCTAACTAAGCATTCTAAATAAAAATCTCTTTAAATGTAATCCAAGCTGTTTATAACGGTGGGTGTTAAACTTGGTAAATAATACAGGCCAGTTTGAAATAATGACTAATCTTTGTTTTTTTAGAAATGCACACTTTAGTGTTTCATTTGATTATATTCACTAAACTACTATTTTAGTTATCTCCAAATCCCCAAATGCCTTAAAAACCTATGAAACATTTTTAGACTGTAATATAACTTGATTAATAAATTATATGTGAGTGTTGTGATCATTAATTAGTTTAATAAATTAGGTAATATTGGTTGGAAATAAAGAGTATAATGTTACCAGTTGCATCCATTTATTACTGAGCTGTTCATTAAAGGGACATAACATCCAAATAATATCTTTCATGATACAGATAGATCGTGCAATTTTAAACAACTTTCTAATTT
This sequence comes from Bombina bombina, assembly GCF_027579735.1. NCBI lineage: Eukaryota > Metazoa > Chordata > Amphibia > Anura > Bombinatoridae > Bombina > Bombina bombina. The sequence goes on along the minus strand of NC_069507.1, from coordinate 196,363,364 downwards.
ACTTCTATTATCACATTTTTGTTTATTCTCTTGGTATCTTTTGTTGAAAAGCAGAAAGGTACGCACAGGAGCCTGCCCATGTCTGGATCACTATATGGCAGCAGTTTTGCAAGAATGTTATCTATTTGGAAGAACACTAGATAGCAGTACTATTTCCTGGGAATATCATGAGAACAAAGAAAATTTGATAATAGAAGTAAATTGGAAACTTTTTTTAAATTGTATGCTCTGTCTGAATCACAAAAGAAAATGTTTGCGCCTCATATCCCTTTAAAGGGAAACTGTATTAAAAAATGTCTTTATTCATGGAAAAGACACTGTTTTAAAACCTATTGCAGAGCTTTATTTCTAACGGCTGTTCTGGTGCTGTATACATTTTATTTCCTTTGGTGGTTCACATATACACAAACACAAAGGTACTCACACACACAGACACATATACACAAACACAAAGGTACTCACACACATATACACACACAGACACATATACACACACTGGTTTCCTTCCCTGCCAATACAACTCAGTTCAGTAACAGCCCTACTCAACAGAGGGCCCTGGTACAAATGGCCCCCAAAGGTAACTCAGAAGTAAGCATTAGTAATATGCATGCTGCCCTGTACAATTCATTTCAGGATACATACATGGACCTGCATCTGCACTAATAAAAGGTTTCCCTGCATTAGGATTGACACATTCTGCATAAGCTGTATAGACTGGCTACTATGGGCCCCTCCAGCACTTGGGTTATATGTTCTTTTAACAACATTCATATTTGGATTATAAGGGGCCGAATTATTAAAGTGCGGACGGACATGATACGATGTAGCGTATCATGTTTGCCACACATCGATAAATGCCGACAGCATACGCTGTCGACATTTATCATTGCACCAACAGTTCTTGTGAACTGCTTGTGCAATGCCGCCCCCTGCAGATTCACGACCAATCGGCCGCTAGCAGGGGGTGTCAATCAACCTGATCGTATTCGATCGGGTTGATTTCTGTCCGTGGCCTCAGAGCAGGCAGACAAGTAATGGAACAGCGGTCTTCGGAGCTTGATAATTCGGCCCCTAAGTGTTTGCCACAGTGTCATTGAAATTTGAATATTGTAATCTTCATAGCTAATATTTTTCTTGCATCTCTTATCTTTTCTGTTTTTCAATCTCTTTTCACCTTTTCCATGTGTTTTTCATTTCTTCCATTACTTGTGTATTTTTCTGTCTTTCACTTGCTATGTGTTTGGGTTTTTTCTTTCTGTGTCTTGTTTAATTTCCTTACATTATATATCCCTCTTTCATTTTCACCCTGAAAGGAAAAATGTTTAGAAATAATGAAGAGATATAGCACTTGTGCACTGCTAGACTTGAACAGTTATTGGCTTTTTACACCTTGATTAATAACTTCCATTGAATTTAATGAAATATTTCATATCGTTCTTGTAGAGGTACAACATTTTTGATTTTACACTTTTACAACATTTAAATGAAGGAACATAAAGCTTATTTTATAAATTCTAAATCAATATGTAAAAGTGTTTCTTCACTTTATTGGTCTTATCAAAATGTTTTATGATTCATAGAAAAGGTTTATTTCAGGCTCTATTGAACACCTACTGGCCATTAAAGGGATATGAAAAAGTGATCCTTTAGTATAAATCAATATGCAAAATCAAATTAACCTTTTAATGCAGTTATGGTGTTCTATTTCATCCTAATCGTGCCGAGCATAAGTGCCGTTAGGACGGAATAGAACGTCCTAGCCGTTTGGCTATCCTGAAGCCAACGGCGCTTCCTGGATGTGATCACAGTTTGAAGGGCGTGCCCCTGACCCATTATAGGGGCGCGCCCCCTAACCGGATCCCATCATTGAAATAGCTCAATTGTGTGCACGATTGCAGAATTTCAATTTGTAGTCAAATTAACCCTGTCATCAAAGGGTTAAACATAAATAGAAACGGATTGTGTAAACAAATATAGCCCCCCCCCCAAAAAAAAAAAACAACAACAATTTATTCTCTTGCAGAATTCAGGTAGATAAGATAGCTGACAAGTTTCTTAAGTTGCAATTTGTCCTCTAAGCCAGCTCCTGTTACTCTAGAAAATGTATGACATCAAGCTATAAATGCCTTCCTGTAGAGACCACAGCCCCATTGGAGGGCTGTGACAGGAAGTAATAGATACTGCACAAGTTAAGTTACAAAAAAAATTAGATAAAATCCTTTCAAGATGATGCACAATACATATTGCAATGATTTATATTAAGTATAACCCGCTGCTTAATGTTTTTTTTTGTTGCAATTGATTTTTGTAAATATGTTAACAGTATTTACATCTTCATCAATTTTCACAAAACTTTGGTTTCATTTGGTTCTCCATTATAGATTTGATTTTGTGAAAGCATTTCAGCACAATGATCAAAAAACTTTATATGGTGAATTAAATTCTTCAAAAGTTTGTAACTTTGGAATAGCTAAACAGGTTTAACTGATGTTTGGCTCATGATCCATTTTACCTGCTGGGAGTATTGTATTGTTGAAACTGCTACCTATAATGAAAATTTCAACACTGCAATATGGTCTATAGAAAAACTGTGTAAATAAGAGGCAACAGAAGAAATCATACAGATTTACCACCTGGGTGGAGTTTCTTTTAGCCCAATTATGATTTTCACAGAGAAGAACTTTCCTGAAGTATATCAGTCTCATTCAGCCCCAAAATACCAGGCAACCACAGACAATATTTTGGCTTTAATTGGGCTTTGGCAGTGAGGTACAGTCATATTCCTCTCAGCACATTGGGCAAGGAGTCCACATCTTTTTTTCCCCTTAGTGAGGCTAAATACATACAGAAAGGGAAGCACACTCTCGGGAATGAACACCAGTTCAGTAACGTGTTAGCTTGTTCTATGGTGATTTACTACCTGGGTGCAGCTTCTTTTAGCCCAATAATGCTTATCACAGAGAAGAACTTTCATGATGTATATCAGTCTGATCCTGCGTAACAAGGTCAATACAGCCCCCAAAATACCAGGCAATCCCTTTCAGATCAAGGAAGATGGTAAACCCAGATGATTATTTTGGCCTTCATTGGGCCTAGTCAGTGACGTGCAGGTGCAGCCATTCCTCTAAGCACTTTGGGCAAGGAGTCCATGTCTGGTTTCCCCTTAGATAGAGTATATACAGAGATAATGAACAGCACACTGTCAGGAACGAACACCAGCTCAACAACTTATAACCTAGCAATAGTTGTAGTTGAGAGAGACAACGCCCAGTTCATATGAAAGGAGGTTCCTGAAGCACTTTTCTATTAGATGAACTCTTATCTGCTACTTTCCTGTCTACATTGTCCTTTTGAAAAAAAAAAATACAATCTTATAACTTTTTATTAGATGTATTACCTAATACTACTAATAGGGACACAAAACTGGACCCTTTAATATTTTATAATAAAAACCTTAAATACTTTTCATGTTTTATAAAAATTAAGTTAATGGAATATTTGTTTTAAAGCTCCTTTTTATCCTCACTTATTTTATGCGTCTTCATCTTCCTCCCTAACCACTTAGCAACCAGTTTCTCAGCACTTCTAGAAACAGAGTGCTACAGACAATGAGGAACTGTATCTCTCACTTCAATAGAGCCTGTTCTGCTCATGCTGCCTTCAATCAGGCGGAGAGAAAACATCTTTTAGTCTTTTATGTCCTTTTAACTTTTTTTTTTTTTACTGGACTGTGCTCTAAACATAAAATAAACTAACAAAGATAACAGACTTGAGATACTTTTCAGGTAGTGCTGAAAGATTTGCCACCTACAATAATTGGTGCTTAAAAGCAAAAAATAATGTTTTCAATGTTTTTTATACTTTAGATCTGCAACATTTTGTTTGCTTAATCCAGTGAGCTTCTACTAACTGACCAATCGTGCACATTCAAAATTTCCTTTAAGGGGTTTATCACAGTTCTTTGCACGCATCGGAAGTAACGTGTTTATTACGAGTTGAAAGTAAACACGTTCGCTTGAGCACAATTACATTTAACACGCGTTAGGCTAGCGCAACTTCAGAGCTATGGTTAGCTGTTACACAAGTCAAAAAGGTTGCACCAAACACATAAAATACATTGTACAGTACAGCTATTCTCATAATAACACTATCTAATAAAAACAAAAAAACATTAGATATAAATAGAAATATATAAAATAAAACATATTCTGCTACGTGAAGAACAGTGAATTTCACATGGGGTTAGTGCACTTAGTTAAACGGGATTGTGCTTAGACTTTTTGTGCGTGTCAGGTTACTTCTCGTACTAACATTTTTTTTACTTTCAACTTGTTAAATTACTTCTAGCAAAGTTAACGCGGTAGTGCTAATTTGTGCTCCGCTCGGATCTAACCCTAAATGGGTTGCGTTTGCAGGAAAATCAAATCTCCTTATTTTATAACTTTGTGTACACAAATGGTTATTTATATTATCTTGGACTGTATACCAAACCCCAATACAAGAAGAGAACAATAGAAAATCAACATGTTATTAGTTATCTCTGCTAACCGCCCCCCTCCCCCAGGAGTGTTATTGTTTCTGCTGGCTATGGTTACACACATTTTCTATAGCCAACACTTAAAGGGACAGTCTATTCCAGAATTGTTATTGTTTAAAAAGATAGATAATCCCTTTATTACCCATTCCCCAGTTTTGCAGAACCAACACAGTTATATTAATATACTTTTTACCTCTGATTACCTTGTATGTAAGCCTCTGCAGACTGCCCTCTTATTTCACTTCTTTTGACAGACTTGCATTTTAGCCAATTAGTGCCTCTCATAAGTAACTCCACGGGCGTGAACACAATTTTAGCTATATGACACACATGCACTAATGCCACCTAGCTGTGAAAAACTGCCAAATGCATTCAGATAAAAGGCGGCTTTCAAGGACTTAGAAATTAGCATATGAGTAAGCTAGGTTTAGCTTTCAACTAACAATACCAATAGAACAAAGCAAATTTGATTATAAAAGTAAATTGAAAAGTTGTTTAAAATGTCATGCCCTATCTGAATCATGAAAGATTCATTTTGACTAGTCTGTCCCTTTAAGTATAGAAACATTCAGTGTAGGTAGAGATGCCAATGGCAAAACCAGCTATTTCAAATACTGACATAATGGTAAATGTGCTATTTGTAAACAATTTAATACAATCCAGCAGGTAAAATGGATAATTCGGAACAATTTAAAGGGAAACAAATGTATGGGACACTGTTTCTTTAACAAAACTAATGCTGGGATATGTCAACAGTCCAGTACTAAAAAAAAAAATGAATGAAGAGCTAAAGACAGCTCCTCAGTCACTGAACATTTTATGTTGCAATTTATTTCTTCTGTATGACTCCAGAAAAGGGTAAAGAATGATGAACAGCTTCTTGATAGCTGAATCTTAATAAATCAGAAATTTGCCAGCAATCAATGAACTTGTTCTGTTTAATAGGAGACACATTTTTCCTCTAATAGTCAGTAAGGTCAATTTCACAGAATGTTTCTGGCTACCTTTATCTTATTCATGAAAAAAGAAAACACATTTCTCTGCAAAAAGTAAATATATAGTAGTGTATATATATACAATTGTATCTTATTAGTAAGTTTCTGAAAAGTTTTACATCTCAATATCATAGTCAGTTTACACCTGCAACAAGGTTACACAAACATAAAAGTATAAACACACACATATAAACGTAATAGTTTAGATGTATCAATATATTTCTGTAAGTATTATGTAACCCCCCCCCCCCCAAAAAAAAAAAAAAGCAGTTCAACAGTTCTAAAATTCTCTGTTGGGTAAGATTTGTGGGAGGGATTTATAGACTTGAAACACATTTTTTTTTCATGATTTAGATAGAGCATGCAATTTTAAAGTGAATGTCAGTTTAGATGAATCGGTGCCCGGTTTTTAATAATCCTATTAAAAACAAGGGCGCTTTAATTCATCAAAATTTACATTTCATTCGTTCTCTTCAAATACTTACCTTTTAATCCACAGGTGCTGCAGCACTTCCTCCACCCGTCGCAAGCCCTCTTCACGGGTCCAAAATGACGAATCCGGCTTCCTCAAATCACGGCGTTGCCTCAGGCCATGATTCCCTCGGGGGTAGCCGTGATTGGAGGATGACCGATCCGTCATTTCTGATGTATGAAGAGGCTTCCGAGGACTGGGTGAATCGGTGGAGCGGCTGTGAAGATTAAAAGGTATTTGCAGAAAACCAGTGAAATGTAAATTTTGGATGAATTTAAGTGCCCTTGTCTTTAATAGGATTAATAAAAACTGGGCACCGATTCATCTAAATTGACATTCACTTTAAACAATTTTCTAATTTACTTCTAATATCAAATTTTCTTCTTTCTCTTGGTGTCTTTTGTTAAAGATATAATGAATTAAAATAACACTTTATTTAACAAATATGCAAATAGACAGGACAATTTCCAGACACTAATAGGGTGTATTAGAGATGGGTATTTTCACTTCCACCCCCCTTTTTTCAGTACTCCAAATTAGATGTCATTAAATTAAACACATAAGGCCATATGAACAAGGGGATGGTGGTGGTATAGGTAAGCTAGTAAATCGGCTATCTATATATCACTCTTGCCAGTTCAATCTAAATCATATCAGTATTGCAGACATAATTTGCGCTCAAAGGCGACCTCCTGTCTGCGTACTGCTTTGATTGAACAAAGTCAGCCGATTTCTCACTTATTCCCTATTTCTAAATTCACACAAAACAAAGTACATACAGCATTCACATATTCACTGATAATGAGTCACACATATAAATACTGCCAACCGTAGTACATATCAGTTTATACGGTCACACTTGCAATCTCTGTTATTAACAAAGTTTCATCTCACATATCAAGGTGCAAATCCTTCTATGTTTGAGTATGTCTCACTATTAAATAATTTAATAATATTGATCCAAAGCGCATAAGCTATAGCAGTGTCACTGCTCAACAGTTTATCCCCTCCGTGGTTATTGTGTACCGGGATATTAAAACCAGCCTATAAGTGTTTGCTGCACCTTACGTAATAGTCCTGTTAATTGGACACGCTATGGAGATAACAATTAAATAACACCAGACTATTATACTGGCAGTAAAAATAAAAGTAAATGCTGATACTTTGTGTCAAATGCCGAATAGTATAGCCATGATCTATAATTGCTAGACCAAACCACACATGGAGCGCCCCCTTGACCACGCCCACCATGAATTTTGTTAACGCACTGTTTCCTGGGCATGGCTGAATTCTTGGGGCCTGATTCTGTTAAGCTCTCTGGGCTGGTGAGATCCTATAAGAATGCTCACCTGTACTTCTATTTCCCTGGAGGAATTTTATAAAACCACTTTTTACCCTGAAAAAATGGTGTCTCGCTAAGGGGCGTATACTGCATTTTTGTATGGGAAGGAGATGCATACAGTACAAAAGTGCACAATTTTAATTTAAAAATCATTCAAAATGAATAATTGAACCATTCACACAATAATACTCAGGAAAAATCGTAACAAAAATCATATTTACTAAAAACGTAAAATTTGTATGTAAATTACATAGGAATAAATCATATTATATATGCACAGTGTAAATAATAATTTAAGTACACTGGATGTGCAAAAAAACACAGAGAAATTCATACTTATAAGTACAAAATACAAAGCATAATTGTTGTGTTTTTTTCAAAAGGTGGGCTGAAGATGGCTGCTCCATGGGCGTGTATGAAATAGTATTTTAAATGCAAACGTAATCATCTAAACATTTTCACCCTAAAGATCTCACTGTTTTTTCACACAAAATACTCAAAACACTAATTACTCTGAAAGGAAAACCTATGCATTGGAAAATAACAGCTAATTTAAAGGGACAGTCAACACCAGAATTTTTGTTGTTTTAAAAGATAGATAATCCCTTAATTACCAATTACCCAGTTTTGCATAACCAACACAGTTATAATTATACACATTTTACCTCTGTAATTACCCTGTATCTAAGCCTCAGCAGACTGCCCCTTATTTCAGTTCTTTTGACAGACTTGCAGTTTAGCCAATTAGTGCTGTCTCCATGGTAAATTCACGTGCATGAGCTCAATGTTATCTATATGAAACATGTGAACTAATGCCATTTAGTGGTGAAAAACTATCAAAATGCATTTAGAATAGAGGCGGCCTTCATGGTCTAATAAATTAGCATATGAACCTCCTAGGTTTAGGTTTCAACTAAGAATACCAAGAGAAAAAAGCAAAATTGGTGATAAAAGTAAATTGGAAAGTTGTTTAAAAATACATGTCCTATTTAAACATAAAAGTTTTTTTTGGACTTGACTGTCCCTTTAAGGTACAGGCTGAGCAATGAAAACAGCGTAGTTTGATTTGTATTAGGTGACGTATTAACGTTTAAACATACACTGTGTTCTTTGTTCTCCATTGCAAACTTTTACTTAGCAGAGAGCACTCATTATTTGTATGGGAGACAACTCGCTACTCGCAGGGACAGAAGCTTTTTTTGTATAGAATTCCATGAGGGCTGCCCCTGCTAGTGTTGGTGTGGAAAACTGCATCTAGACTAATGACATTTTTAGAATCAACTCCCTTAGTCTTTTGGGAAGTCACCAGATTACATGGGACCGATTTATCAATGTCTGGCAAACATGATATGCTGTAGCGTATCATGTCTGCCAGATATTGCTGAATGCAATATGGTGAACTGCTTGTGCAATGCCACCCCTTCAGATTTGCGGCAAATTGGCCGCTAGCAGTGGTGTAAATCAATCCGATCGTATGAGGTCGGGCAGATTGATGTCGGCAGCCTCAGAGGCGGCGGATAAGTTAAGACTATTCCTATTTCCGACAAGCGTGAAAGGCTTGTGCGGAAAAAGGGTTATTTGGCATCATTCGGGCCATGATAAATCAGCTCCATATATTGAGGGCAGAAGCATGTCAACATCTAAAGAAGTCATGAAAGTTCATAGACCTATAACACTCTGATTGGTCCAGCTACAAACCTGTTACTGTCTGTGACTTGTTTTTTTTATCTATACCCAGCTGCATAGAAATATAGTGTCAGTCTTGTAGCAGCATCTGCAAAGTAATGGCAACCTAGATTACTTTTTATGGCAGTGACTACAAAATAGTAATTAAAGTACCTTTTGCTTGTTGCTATTACTTTAGGTTTATCTTTGGTCATTTTAGAAAGTCAGTAAAGAAACCTGGCATATTAATTGCACAGAGGGCCATAGTTCTCCACCTCTGATCAATGGGACCTTAAAGGGACGTTAAGCACCTCTTGCTTTTGTGTGGAAGTGCTTGTCCCACACTTTCTAGACATCCCAAAAGCAAATTATCGGCTAGATTATGAGTTGTGCGTTAGACTTAAAAAGCAGGGTTTAAGAGGTCCTAATGCTGGTTTTTAATGCCCGCTGGTATTACGAGTCTTGCAGGTACAGGTCTACCGCTCACTTTTTTGGCCAGACTTGGAAAAACTGCAAATCCACTTACATAAATGGCGTATCCTATTTTTTTCAATGGGACTTGCATAGCGCCGGTATTACAAGTCTGCCAAAAAGTGAGCGGTAGACCCTCTCCTGTCAAGACTGCTACCGCATTTAAAAGTCAATAGTTAAGAGTTTTACACTACAATGCTGTAGCATAAAACTCTTAACTAAAGTGCTAAAAAGTACATTAACACCCATAAACTACCTATTAACCCCTAAACCGAGGCCCTCCCACATCGCAAACGTTAAAAAAAAAAAAGTTTAACCCTTAATCTGCTGAACTGGACATCAATATATTAACCCCTAAACCGCCGCACTCCCGCCTTGCAAACATTAGTTAAATATTATTAACCCCTAATCTGCCGTCCTTAACATCGCCGACACCTACCTACATTTATTAACCCCTAATCTGCCGCCCTCAACGTTGCCGCCACTATACTAAAGTTATTAACCCCTAAATCTAAGTCTAACCCTAACACCCCCAAACTTAAATATAATTTAAATAAATCTAAATAAAAATTGCTATCATTAACTAAATAATTCCTATTTAAAACTAAATACTTACCTATAAAAAAAAACTAAGATAGCTACAATATAACTAATAGTTGCATTGTAGCTATTTTAGGATTTATTTTTCTTTTACAGGCAAGTTTGTATTTATTTTAACTTGGTACAATAGTTACTAAATAGTTATTAACTACTACCTAGCTAAAATAAATACAAAAGTACCTGTAAAATAAAACCTAACCTAAGTTAAAATTACACCTAACACTAAACCATAATTAAATTATTTCCCTAAATTAAATAAAATTAAATACAATTAAATAAAATTAGCTAAAGTACAAAAACAAACAAACACTAAATTACAGAAAATAATAAGATAATTACACCTAATCTAATCCCCCTAACAAAATAAAAAAGCCCCCCCAAAATAAAAAAAGCCCTGCCCTACACTAAATTACAAATAGCCCTTAAAAGGGCCTTTTGCGGGGCATTGCCCCAAAGTAATCAGCTCTTTTACCTGTACAAAAATTACAAATCCCCCCCAACATTAAAACCCACCACCCACACAACCAACAATACTCCAAAACTCACCCAATAACCCCTTAAAAAAATTAACACTAACCCCTTGAAGATCACCTTACCGGGAGAAGTCTTCATCCAACCGGGTCAAAGTCCTCAACGGAGCCAGGAGAAGTCTTCATCCAAGCCAGGTGAAGTGGTCCTCCAGAAAGGCAAAAGTCTTCATCCAGACTGCATCTTCTATCTTCATCCATCTGGCGCGGAGCGGGTCCATCTTCAAGACATCCAACGCGGAGCATCCTCTTCATCTGACAGCTCTTCTGGAATGAAGATTCCTTTAAATTACATCATCCAAGATGGCGTCCCTTCAATTCCGATTGGCTGATAGAATTCTATCGGCCAATCGGAATAAAGGTAGAAAAAATCCTATTGGCTGATGCAATCAGCCAATAGGATTGAGCTGGCATTCTATTGGCTGATTGGAACAGCCAATAGAATGCCAGCTCAATCCTTTTGGCTGATTGGCTTTTGTATTTATTTTATCTAGGTAGTTATTAAATAGTTAATAACTATTTAATAACTATTGTACCTAGTTTAAATAAATATAAACTATTAGTTATATTGTAGCTAACTTAGGGTTTATTTTACATTTAAGTATTTAGTTTTAAATAGGAATAATTTAGTTAATGATAGGAATTTTTATTTTCGATTTCTTTTAATTATATTTAAGTTAGAGGGTGTTAGGTTTAGGGTTAGACTTAGGTTTAGGGGTTAATAACTTTAATATAGTGGAGGCGACGTTGGGGGCGGCAGATTAGGGGTTAATAAATGTAGGTAGGTGGCGGCGATGTTAGGGCCGGCAGATTAGGGGTTAATAATATTTAACTAATGTTTGTGATGCAGGAGTGTGGCGGTTTAGGGGTTAATATGTTTATTTTAGTGGTGGTGACGTTGGGGGCAGCAGATTAGGGGTTAATAAGTGTAGGTAGGTGGTGGTGACATTGGGGGCGGCAGAGTAGGGGTTAATAAATATAATGTAGGTGTCGGCGATGTTGGGGGCAGCAGATTAGAGGTTCATAAGTATAATGTAGGTGGCGGCGGTGTCCGAAGCGGCAGATTAGGGGTTAATAATATATTGCAGGTGTCGGCGATGTCGGGGCGGCAGATTATTGGTTAATAAGTGTAAGATTAGGGTTTAGACTCAGGGTTCATGTTATGGTGTTAGGTGTAGACATAACTTTTATTTCCCCATAGGAATCAATGGGGCTGCGTTAAGGAGTTTTATGCTGCTTTTTTGCAGGTGTTAGACTTTTTTTCAGCCGACTCTCCCCGTTGATTCTTATGGGGAAATTGTTACACCAGCTCACCGCTGACTTAAGCAGCGCTGGTACTGGAGTGCGGTAATGAGCAAAATTTTGCACAACGCTCACTTCTTGTCTGGTTTGTAAAAGCCTGTAATACCAGCGCTGTCTGTAAGTGAGCGGTGAGCATAAACTGCTCGTTAGCACTGCATAGCCTCTAACGCAAAACTCGTAATCTAGCCGTTAGTAACCTAAAATGTTGCAAATTGCTTAAACCAGTGATTTCATTTGCAGCATTTCAAAAAGGTTGGTTACAGATTTTTTTTTTTTTTTTTTTTTTTTTTGCTTTTCTATGGAGTATGGGACATATACAATATTTTACAGAAATTCAAGAGGTGTTTAATATGCCTTTAATTTAATTACTATATAGGGGAGATGGTTCATATCTACAGTTATTGTTTTAGAAAATATTTGTTTGTTTTGAGGGTCTTGAGAAAAGAGTAAATGACAGAAAATATTTGGTTGTAGAATTTTATTTTTGAGACCTGATTATGAAAATTGAAAGTTACCACATTTTGCTCTCATAATTGTCTTATTTAGCTGCATCTGCTATTATTACCAAGCATTCAAAAACATAAAAGGGACATGAAATACAAATTTTAGTTTATCGCGATTCAGAAATATTTTTTTATTTCTAAATCTGATTTACTTCTATTGTCAAAATTGCTTCATTCTCATTGTATTCCTTATTGAAGTGATAACTAGTTGGGTGGCTTGCGCACATCTGGAGTACTGCATGGCAGAAAAATGTGCTGCAGACAGTTGCATGCTCCTGAGCTTCTCTCTCTGCTTTTCAACAAAGGATATAAAAAAATAAAGACAATTTGATAACAGAAGTAAACTGCAAACTTGTTTAAAATGACATGCTCTCTCTGAATCATGAAAGAAAAGTTTTGGGTTGCATATATATATATATGAAAAAGTACTTACAATTTTTAACAACCTTTCATGTTAATTATAGTATTTTATTTATTTGTTTTGTGATCATTGGCTGTTTTTTTACATTTGGCAACTTTCTATTGTTCATCCAACTCACTCAATTTACAAGTAGGTGTGACAGACCCCCCTGTCAGTACTGGAAGGGTTAACTTTGTTCAGTTTTGAGAAACTATTTTCTAAAGACAGGTTTTCTGGCATCAGCTATTGTTTACTGTAATTAAGTTTAAGTTATAAACGTTCACATTGTTTAATCACCTCCAGAGTCAGACTGCCAGGTGTGAAGACGGACTCCATTGTTTTCTTGTGTTCAATTGTTTATTTGGTTAAGTAATGCAATTCTATTGTATCCTGTAAAAAGGCGTCTTCCCTCTATCTAATGCACTATCTTCTTCCTGTGAAGCTGTTGCTGGGGAGTGTCAACCAGGTGGGAGACCTGCATAAATACTGGGCATATAGCCCTCAATAAGACACATTCTTTTTTTACTCTCAAGATGGAGCTTGGTCTCATGTTTGGGGCGGAATTAACTGGGTTTGTGTGTTGCTGATCCCGTATTCAGGGCAGCTTTCATCAGGTATTAACCCTTGATAGCCGGGTTATACCATAACAGTAGGCATGGGCATTCTGCAATTCATTTTCTAAATGAACACTGAACATGGCCACAGGTAGCGGCGTTTGCCTCTTTTGGAGTCAGGTTTATTTATGTGAAAGAGCAATTACACGAAGATCTGTACAAATCCTGATCTTTAAATGTTGCTCTTTCACAAGAATAAATCCGGCTCCGAAAAGAGCTGAATGCAGATATCCACAACCATATTCGACATTCATTTAGAAAACAAACTGTCTGAATGCACATGTCTAGTTATAAATGTAATGTGTAAATACCCACTTTTGATTTTATTTTGTCATTTAGAATGCTCATTATAAGTAAAAGGTGTCTGGTTGGAGTGCATTTGCTCAGTATTATTTACTTTATTTCAATAAGACAGGAAAGTACAAAAAAGAAAAAAGTTTTAATGTGTTACATAATTAATGCACTGTTGGTTGAATAAAATTGTATTCAACTACTGCTAAAAGGTTAACACATAGGGGCATATGTATCAAGCTCCGAATGGAGCTTGATGCCCCGTGTTTCTGGCGAGCCTGCAGGCTCGCCAGAAACAGCAGTTATGAAGCAGCAGTCACAAAGATCGCTGCTCCATAACCTGTCCGTCTGCTCTGAGCAGGCGGACAGACATCGCCGGAAATCAACCCGATCAAGTACGATCGGGTTGATTGACACCCACCTGCTGGCGGCCTATTGGCCGCGAGTCTGCAGGGGGCGGCATTGCACCAGCAGCTCTTGTGAGCTGCTGGTACAATGCTGAATACGGCGAGTGGACCTCTGTCGGACCTGATCCGCACTGTCGGATCAGGTCCGACAGACCTTGATAAATTGGGGCCATAGCAGCAATGCATTACTGGAACCTAGTTGAACACATCGGGGGCCCCACATCGCCCTTTAGGCTTCCCGGAAACAGCAGTTAAGAAGCAGCGGTCTTAAGATTGCTGCTCCTTAACTGGTCCGCTGCCTCTGAGGCTGCGGACATCAATTGGCCCCATCTTGTGAACCAATGGCAAGAGGCATATATGTGCAGCAAGCAACCATTCACTAGCCAGGCCCCAGTATGGATCCAAAGTCTTCCTAGATATGCTTTTCAACAAAGGAAAATGTCAGTTTCCTTTTAAAGTTCTGTTTTTTTGTTTTTTCTGTTTTTTACATATTTGTTTGAAATGTTTTACATAATAAACTACTGATAAATACTGTGCTATTTAGAGAAAAAAATAACTGTTGATTAGAGTGTAGTTGTGTTTCTTTATTAATGACTGCGTAAAACACCAAAGAAAAGCTGTCTGTAGAGACAAGACACGCTAGTGAACTCTATGCTTTTAAATGAGATAAATGAGCCATCTTACTTCTAAACACCTCAGAGAGTTTTCCTTGGAGCATTTGTTTACAAAGTATCTAAAATAAAAGCAAGAAACAACAGGCTCATAAAGGACAATGCTTGTACGTTGTCACAATAAGAGTAGAGCTTTAAGAGTCCGTCGGGAATAGAACTCATATCAACACATTGAAATATTACCTGAATTCTCTTAACCTTTTGGAACATGTGTGGAAAATAGTATCTATTAGTTTGCAATTCTTTCAGTATGCTTTTATTAGTATTCTTCCAAAAGTCTGTTCATGAGGCTCTTAGGCTACAGGTTTAATTTATCATCTATGGGAATCAATTCCTTCTAATTGTACTCCCGAGGCTATAGTTCAATTTTGCAAACTCATCTATGCCCTTAAGTACTCACATCCGCTGCCTACCTGTTTACGTTTATCCTAAAGGTGGTAATCTCACTGTGCATGAAAGGAGGTTAACGCAATTTATAAACTAAAATAGAGATTGAAAGGAAAATCTCAATTCATTCTTGTTTCCATCTTTAAAGTGACAATGAAACAATCTTAACTTCCACCTTAAAATAAGATTTAATGTATGCCATTATTTACTAAGTATATTAAATTATAAGATAATTTTGATGTAGTTTTTCTCTATCACAGGGTATATAATTACCAAAAAACCCAAAAACATTGAAACATACCGGCCCACAAGAAACATAATCGTGCATGCATGTGTATTAAATTTATATCAAATTTAAAAAGGCAAAGGGGCACTTTCATTCATTAAACTTGACAAAGACGCTTATTTTTAAAAATACTTTGTGTTATGGTAAACATAACGCAGATCCTCTGCCCGCAGCTACTGCTTTCTTTAGCAGATAGATGACGAATCCAGCTTCCTCCAATCATTGTGTGCCCCATTGGGCGTCCAGCTCGTGGGGAACGCAACCATTGGAGGAATCCGAATCGTCATCAATATGCTAATGAAAGCAGGAGCTGCGGGCGGAGGATCGGCGTTAGGTTTACCATAACGCAAAGGTAAGTATTTTTAAAAAATAAGCGTCTTTGTAAAGTTTAATGAATGAAAGGAAGTGCCCCTGTTTAGGCATTTATTTATTAAACTTTACAATCACTTTAAAGCAGCACTAAATTAATCAGATACAGCATACAATTTGAAGCAACTTTTCAATTTACTTCTATTATCAAAGCTTTATTCTCTATAGCTTTATTCTCTTGGTATCTTTTATTAGAGCAGTAATGCACTAATGGGAGCTAGCTGAATACATTGGGTGAGCCAATGACAAGAGGCATATATGTGCAGTCACCAATCAGCAGCTAGCTCTCAGTAGAACATTGTTGCTTCTGAGCTTACCTAGGTATGATTTTCAACAAAGGATAGAAAAAGAACAACGCAAATTACATAGTAGAAGTAAATTGGAAAGTTTTTTTTTAAAATCGCGTGTTCTGTTTGAATTATGAGGGAAATTTTAGGTTTCATGTTCCTTTAATCATCCAAGTCTGTTTGAATTGTCTCTCTCGCTTATCTCTTTTATGTTATATGTCCCCAGCCTTAATTTTTTTCACTATCTACTTTCTTGTTTTCACTGACATTAAAATGAAATAAAATGAGCTATTGATTTTCTTTTCAAAATATTCAGCTGTCCATCACTAATTGTGATCAAATGAAAAAAGTCGTCGCCAGTTAAAATGTAGCCCCCCTAAAGGAATTTTAGTCATATTTGGTGTCCGTATTAGTCTGTTTAATGCGCTGCTATTCCTCTATTTCTCCCACTGCAGACTTGGGGGTCGAATAATGAAGCAGCGGATGCTGCTTCCGACCCACTCTGCTTCACGTCCGCCTGAAGCGGAAGTTAAGAAGCAGCGGTCGTAAGATCGCTGCTCCTTAACTCATCTGCCACCTCTGAGGCAGCAGACAGCAATCAGCCCGATCAGATAATATCAGGTTTATTGACAGGGGTGGTTGATTGGCAGACTTGCATTTATCGATGTGCGGCAGCAGGTCATGTCCACCCGCACAATAACAAATCAGCCCATTGGAGTACACAATACATACAGAAACTATGCTTGACTGTCCCTTTAATTCATAACATATAATGTATTGCTTTTTATTTCTGCCTTTATTTGGCAACCTGAATATAAATCCTACATCTAACTCTCTAGTTTTTCCCACACATTTGCTCTCTATAGATTATATTGATTTTGTAACAAAACAGTTTTAGATCCGCAGTATATTAGCTTAAGTTACAATTAAGTCCTATGAACAACCTAAACAGTATATTTATATTAACCGTGTGAAGAAAATAAGCAAAAGCAGAATCACTTGAAACTGATGCAGCACATATCTGCATATCGCTAGGTAAAAAATTGAGGTATTTTACCTCAAAATTTCCTTAGGATATAAAATAGCTTCCTTTTTTGATATTTTCTATTCTGCTTTTACAAATATGCTGCATTACTTTCAAGTGATTAAGGGATGGGGTCAATTTATTATAGTGCGAGCGGACATGATACGATGCCAACTGCTGGTGAAATACCGCCCCCTGCAGATTTGCGGCCAATCGACTGCTAGCATGGGGTGTCAATCAACCCGATCGTATTCGATCCGGTTGATTTCTGTCTGCCGCCTCAGAATCTTGCACATGCACATTAAGATAATGGAAATTAAATGGAAAGTTGTTTAAAATTGCGGGTCAGTAATCACTTTGAAATGACAAGATTTTTTTTCCGCAGTCTTGCAATTAACTAATATACTTGGTGAATTTGAAAATGTTTTGAATGCATTTAAACCTTGTTTGAGGCAACTGTTTTCCTCAGCCAAACTCCACCCACCACCTGTCTTATTTGGAGGAGCCAATCAGGACTTGGTACTAGAGAAGGTTCAGTTAGTTAAGTTCATTATGTTAACACAATCTCACTTGTTTTGCAGTTCTTTTTCATCTTTTTCTTACAATATCAAAATGTTAACTGTCCCTTTTAAAAAGCTAAGGTCCATAAAGGAAATAGTAACCTTGAAAAGGTGAAAAGCATGGAGAATATGTGCAGGAAGTAGAAAAGAGAGTAGATAGTCATAGACAGAAGACAATTAAAGGGCCGCCTACAGGAGAGTAGACAGACATGGGAAGTAAGTATTACACAGATTGCAGATAAAAGATTGAGAGAAAGAGAGAGGGGGACATGCAAGAAAAATGGTAGATAGAGTGTAGCTATTGGGCAGAGATTGCAAATAGAGCGCTATGAGCTGATAAAATGCAGAAAGTGCATTGAGAGTGGGAGTTGCATTGAAAAAAAATGAAAATGTTTCTGCTTTACTGTAACATTTAGTTTAAAAGTAAAGCTTTTACTTAAACTAATACAGCAGTATCAGTAGTGTACTCCCTGTTATCACTGGCTGATAAGAACAATGCCTACTTCTCTGTTGGTGAAGAGGTACAGGAATCTCCACTCCTGAAGAAAACGGACTTGTTCAGAACAGGAAAATATTTTTTCCCCCAGAAACCAAATAACTGATGTCCTGTTTTAGATGCCTGCAGTGTTCCTTTATGCATAACATACTATAGGGTCATTCACGTTCCCCACCAGTGTTCAATGTGACACCGGCATCAACAGAATGTCTGCAGTCTGTTTATTAATCTACCTGAACCATCGACCGCATCACTTGGCTATTTATCTGTCTTTCTGACATACCTAATTACCCAGGTTGCAGCTGCCAGAGACCTTGCTCATACTAAATCAACCTACCACATTACTTCCTGCCTCAATTCTCCTTCCTACATTGATTTTGCTTTTGTCTTTTTATGATCTACAAGGTATTGCTTGACCACTGCACAGTTTACCTTAATGAGCTTATATTTTTTTGTCTTTCTATCCTGTGCAATGTGCTTCTCTTTCAGCATTTTCTACAGTAAATTAGTTAATTAATACCCTTTTAATGGTCATCTTGCATTAGCTTAATCTAATAAATATGTATGTTTTCGCACAAATTACATTTTTTCCCTTTTATCTCTTCTGATCGGATAATTCATTCATAGTGATATCATTAATTAGTTGTCTGCTTATTGGTAATAGCATTGTAAACACCTGTCTACTGCAATTAATTGCATAGTGAACCTTAATCTTAGTTGATTGTGGTTGCTTTAAGTTTGTAGTCACAGCCTCAAATGTATTTTTTTAGGACAAGATTACAAAACAATGAACGTTCCACATATAGATGTGGCTCAAAGTATTGGTACCCTTACATTTTTAAGTATTGATACTCTTGTATCTTAAAGTGTTGGTACCCATACATTTTAAAGTGTTGGTACTCTTGCATCTTAAAGTGTTGATACTCTTGCATCTTAAAGTGTTGGTACTCTTGCATCTTAAAGTGTTGATACTCTTGCATCTTAAAGTGTTGATACTCTTGCATCTTAAAGTGTTGGTACTCTTGCATCTTAAAGTGTTGGTACTCTTGCATCTTAAAATGTTGGTACTCTTGCATCTTAAAGTGTTGGTACTCTTGCATCTTAAAGTGTTGGTACTCTTGCATCTTAAAGTGTTGATACCCTTGCATCTTAAAGTGTTGATAGATTTGCATCTTAAAGTGTTGGTACTCTTGCATCTTAAAGTGTTGGTACTCTTCGTCTGCTTATTGGTAATAGCATTGTAAACACCTGTCTACTGCAATTAATTGCATAGTGAACCTTAATCTTAGTTGATTGTGGTTGCTTTAAGTTTGTAGTCACAGCCTCAAATGTATTTTTTTAGGACAAGATTACAAAACAATGAACGTTCCACATATAGATGTGGCTCAAAGTATTGGTACCCTTACATTTTTAAGTATTGATACTCTTGCATCTTAAAGTGTTGATACTCTTCCATCGTAAAGTGTTGGTACTCTTGCATCTTAAAGTATTGGTACTCCTGTATCTTAAAGTGTTGGGACTCTTGCATCTTAAAGTGTTGGTACTCTTGCATCTTAAAGTGTTGATTCTCTTGCATCTTAAAGTGTTGATACTCTTGCATCTTAAAGTGTTGATACTCTTGCATCTTAAAGTGTTGGTACTCTTGGATCTTAAAGTGTTGGTACTCTTGCATCTTAAAGTGTTGGTACTCTTGCATCTTAAAGTGTTGGTACTCTTGCATCTTAAAGTGTTGATACTCTTGCATCTTAGTGTTGATACTCTTGCATCTTAGTGTTGGTACTCTTGCATCTTAAAGTGTTGGTACTCTTGCATCTTAAAGTGTTGGTACTCTTGCATCTTAAAGTGTTGATACTCTTGCAGCTTAAAGTGTTGGTACTCTTGCATCTTAAAGTGTTGATACTCTTGCATCTTAGTGTTGATACTCTTGCATCTTAAAGTGTTGATACTCTTGCATCTTAAAGTGTTGATACTCTTGCATCTTAGTGTTGATACTCTTGCATCTTAGTGTTGGTACTCTTGCATCTTAAAGTGTTGGTACTCTTGCATCTTAAAGTGTTGGTACTCTTGCATCTTAAAGTGTTGATACTCTTGCAGCTTAAAGTGTTGGTACTCTTGCATCTTAAAGTGTTGATACTCTTGCATCTTAGTGTTGATACTCTTGCATCTTAAAGTGTTGATACTCTTGCATCTTAAAGTGTTGATACTCTTGCATCTTAAAGTGTTGGTACTCTTGCATCTTAAAGTGTTGGTACTCTTGCATCTTAAAGTGTTGGTACTCTTGCATCTTAGTGTTGATACTCTTGCATCTTAGTGTTGGTACTCTTGCATCTTAAAGTGTTGATACTCTTGCATCTTAAATTGTTGGTACTCTTGCATCTTAAAGTGTTGGTACTCTTGCATCTTAAAGTGTTGGTACTCTTGCATCTTAAAGTGTTGGTACTCTTGCATCTTAAAGTGTTGGTACTCTTGCATCTTAAAGTGTTGATACATTTGCATCTTAAAGTGTTGATACATTTGCATCTTAAAGTGTTGATACATTTGCATCTTAAAGTGTTGGTACTCTTGCATCTTAAAGTGTTGATACTCTTGCATCTTAAAGTGTTGGTACTCTTGTATCTTAGTGTTGGTATCCTTACATTTTAAAGTATTGCTACCCTTACATTTTAAAGTATTGGTACCCTTACATTTAAAAAATATTGGTGCCCTTGCATTTTAAACATATTGGTACCCTTACATTTTAAAGTATTGGTACCCTTACATTTTAAAGTATTGGTACCCTTGCATTTTAACAATATTGGTGCCCTTGCATCTTAAAGTATTGGTACCCTTGCATCTTAAAGTATTGGTACCCTTGCATTTTAAAGTATTGGTACTCTTGCATCTTAAGTGTTGGTACCCTTGCATTTGAAAAATATTGATACCCTTGCATTTGAAGAATATTGGTACCCTTGCATTTTAAAGTATTGTACGCTTGCATTTTAAAATAATTGTACCCTTGAATTTTAAGAGGAAAATAAAAGCCAGACAGTTTGCCAATGTGTATGTTGACAAACTACGGTTGTTCATGGAGAATGTCTGTATGTTGACAAACTACGGTTGTTCATGGAGAATGTCTGTATGTTGACAAACTACGGTTGTTCATGGAGAATGTCCTTTGGATAGGCAAAACAAAAGTCGAGCTTTTGGGCAAATCACAACAACTCCATGTTTACAGAAAAAAAAAAAACTTTCAAAGAAAAGCTGTCCCTACCATGAAATATGGAGGAGGCTCAGTGATGTTTTGAGGTTGCTTTACCACCTTTGGCACTGGGTGCCTAGAATCTGTGCAAGGCACAATGAAATGAGAAGACTATCAAGTCATTCTGGAGAGAAATGTACTGTCCAGTGTCAGACAGCTATGTCTCAGTCTAGAAAAATGAAGAAATAGGAGAGGCGCTTGTGTGTACCAGTATGGAAAAGGTTAATCAAACTAGAATCCCCAATCCAGGGTACTCAGATTTGCGTGGAGCACTCAGACAGTGCTATTAGACACAGGCTGGATTGCAGCAACCCAGCTTACTGGTCTCCCCGATCCAGGAACACTGGAGCTCTGGACCACCAGGGACTCAGGATATAGAAGTAGCCGTAGCTAATAGCTCCCAGTGGGAGTGATTGGTAAATGGTAGGCAGGCAAGGCAAGGTTCCAATATAAAATAAAATGTATTAAAACAAAAAAGTAAAAACAGGAACCGTAAGGTAGGGTATGCTAGCAGCCCTCCTTAAACAATTGCAACGTGTTTCTCAGCGCTTTAGAACGCTGTTTCATCAGGAATACAATACAAACTTTTCATGGCCTTTAAATACACAAACCTTACCAATCAATAGTGCAAAAAATGCAAACACCTGGAACCGCCCCCACAGAGGTGAGTTCCCAGCAACTTAACCCTTCGTTTGAAGTGTATAATTCATTACCTTATTTTCCTCCATATATTAAAATAAAAAGAGGAAATAAAACTTTGTATATAACAATATGGTATAAAATAATAATATATATATATATATATATATATATATATGTAAAAAATGTATACATACAAATGATCATAAACATATAAGTGGTGTATGTCAAAGGTTTGCAATTAATCGTCAATACTCTTACTCCTTAAAATAATGTTATGTTATCGTTATCAAAACGATTCAAATTCATGTAAGACTCTTTCTTACCTGCCCATTTGACTAACGTGTGTATATATCAAGAACGAATATATGTCCATAATGAGCCCGTTCCAAAGTGTTTGAAAACCAAAATCCTTATCTGTCATCTTAAATTGACTCTAAAGTCAAAATGTAACTTTCATGATTCAGATAGAGCACACATTTTAAGAGACTTTCAGATTTGCTTCCATTGTAAAATTGTGCACAGTATTTGTATATGTTAACTTTCTGTGACACCAGCTCCTACTGAGCAAGTGCAAAGGTTCAGAGTATACATATAGGGGCCGATTTATCATATGTCTGTCCGACATGATCCGCTCAGCGGATCATGTCCGACAGAGATCGCTGAATGCCGACAGCATATGCTGTCTGCATTTAACATTGCACAAGCTAGAAGGGGGGCTAGAAGGGGGTGTCAATTAACCTGATCGTATCTGACTGGGTTTATTGCTGTCCGTTGCTCAGAGGCGGTGGACCAGTTAAGGAGCAGCGGTCTTAAGACTTCTGTTTCTTAACTGATGTTTCTGGTGAGCCTGAAGGCTCACGCGGAAACAGATGTGTTAAGCACCATACGGTACTTAAAGGGACATTAAACACTTTAAGACAGTAATATAAAATGATCAATCGTATTTATAAAAAAAACCTCTGCAATAAACTTTCATTATTTATTTTGTCTCCTTTTCCTGTAATTCCATTCTAAAATTGTGAGCATTTAAGTTCCTGTTAGAAATGGAAGTGCAGGACACTGTTATATTCCACACAGCCATTGGCTGCACACTCCAGTCACCTATTTATAACCGTCCATAATTGGCTACAGCAGAGAAGGTAACCTAAGTTACAACATGGCAGCTCCCATTGTTTTATAGATACAAAAACTTTACACTCATTTTGTAAATATTTAAACAGCTAAAGAAACTTTAAGAAATATATCTACATGTTATTCTCAGATTAATCTTTTCTTTAAATGCATCATTCTACCTAGCATTTATTTAGTGTTTAATGTCCCTTTAATAATTCGGCCCACTAATCTGTGATTGGTTGGTTTTAGTCATGTAATACAGGGAAGCAGCAAATTGAGGTAAATTTTAAATTTTTCCCTATTGGGAAGAAAAGATTTTATCTGCAATAAAAAAAAAAATTCAACAAGAAATCGCTGTATCCTGGTGCACCTCATGTTTACCTTTGATCAGAAATTTTAAAATTTGTCAGAAAAATCTACTGCTTATTTAAAAGTCTGTTGTGCTCCAAACAATATATATAACTTCTGATGAAGGGGATTTGGAGATATATGTTACATATTTGCACCCAGGTAGTTGCCAGCAGGTGGGTGGTTCAGCTATTTCTACTTTGTATGTATATATATATGTATGTGTGTGTATATATGTGTATATATATATATATATATATATATATATATATATATATATATATATATATATATATATATATATATATATATATATATATATATATATATATATATATAAAATGTGTGTGTATATATATATAATGTGTGTGTGTGTGTATATATATATATATATGTATGTATATATATATATATATATATGTGTGTGTGTGTAAAGACAAAAGAGAACTGGTAGATCAAAAAAGCCGCACTCAGCTATAAGAACAATTGACAACAGAGTGAGTCTAGTAAGATCTACGATGCAAGTGCAAATAATACTGATATACAGTAGATAAATAAATTAACCTTTCTTTCATGTAATTAGCAAGAGTCCATGAGCTAGTGACGTATGGGATATACATTCCTACCAGGAGGGGCAAAGTTTCCCAAACCTCAAAATGCCTATAAATACACCCCTCACCACACCCACAACTCAGTTTTACAAACTTTGCCTCCTATGGAGGTGGTGAAGTAAGTTTGTGCTAGATTCTACGTTGATATGCGCTCCGCAGCAGGTTGGAGCCCGGTTTTCCTCTCAGCGTGCAGTGAATGTCAGAGGGATGTGAGGAGAGTATTGCCTATTTGAATGCAGTGATCTCCTTCTACGGGGTCTATTTCATAGGTTCTCTGTTATCGGTCGTAGAGATTCATCTCTTACCTCCCTTTTCAGATCGACGATATACTCTTATATATACCATTTCCTCTACTGATTCTCGTTTCAGTACTGGTTTGGCTTTCTACTACATGTAGATGAGTGTCCTGGGGTAAGTAAGTCTTATTTTCTGTGACACTCTAAGCTATGGTTGGGCACTTTTTATATAAAGTTCTAAATATATGTATTCAAACATTTATTTGCCTTGACTCAGGATGTTCAACATTCCTTATTTCAGACAGTCAGTTTCATATTTGGGATAATGCATATGAATAATTCATTTTTTTCTTACCTTAAAAATTTGACTTTCCCTGTGGGCTGTTAGGCTCGCGGGGGCTGAAAATGCTTCATTTTATTGCGTCATTCTTGGCGCAGACTTTTTTGGCGCAAAAATTATTTTCTGTTTCCGGCGTCATACGTGTCGCCGGAAGTTGCGTCATTTTTGACGTTCTTTTGCGCCAAAAGTGTCGGCGTTCCGGATGTGGCGAAAAAAATATGGGCGTCACTTTTGTCTCCACATTATTTTAGTCTCATTGATTTTTGCTTCTGGTTGCTAGAAGCTTATTCACTGGCATTTTTTTCCCATTCCTGAAACTGTCATTTAAGGAATTTGATCAATTTTGCTTTATATGTTGTTTTTTCTATTACATATTGCAAGATGTCCCACGTTGGACCTGAGTCAGAAGATACTTCTGGAAAATCGCTGCCGGGTGCTGGAGCTACCAAAGCTAAGTGTATCTGTTCCTCCAGCTGTTGTTTGTACTGTTTGTCATGACAAACTTGTTAATGCAGATAATATTTCCTTTAGTACTGTTACATTACCTGTTGCTGTTCCATCAACATCTAATATTCAGAGTGTTCCTGATAACATAAGAGATTTTGTTTCTAAATCCATTTAGAAGGCTATGTCTGTTATTCCTCCTTCTAGTAAACGTAAAAAGTCTTTTAAAACTTCTCATTTTTCAGATGAATTTTTAAATGAACATCATCATTCTGATACTGATATTGGTTCTTCTGATTCAGAGGATTCTGTCTCAGAGGTTGATGCTGATAAATCTTCATCTTTATTTAAAATAGAATTTATTTGTTCTTTACTCCAAGAAGTCCTAATTGCATTAGAAATTGAGGATTCTAGTCCTCTTGATACTAAATCTAAACGTTTAGATAAGGTTTTTAAATCTCCTGTAGTTATTCCAGAAGTATTTCCTGTCCCTGGTGCTATTTCTGAAGTAATTTCCAGGGAATGGAATAATTTGGGTAATTCTTTTACTCCTTCTAAACGTTTTAAGCAATTATATCCTGTGCCATCTGACAGATTAGAGTTTTGGGACAAAATCCCTAAGGTTGATGGGGCTGTCTCTACTCTTGCTAAACGTACTACTATTCCTACGGCAGATGGTACTTCCTTTAAGGATCCTTTAGATAGGAAAATTGAATCCTTTCTAAGAAAAGCTTACTTGTGTTCATGTAATCTTCTTAAACCTGCTATATCTTTAGCGGATGTTGCTGCAGCTTCAACTTTTTGGTTAGAAGCTTTAGCGCAACAAGTAACAGATCATAATTCTCATAGCATTATTATTCTTCTTCAACATGCTAATAATTTTATTTGTGATGCCATCTTTGATATCATTAGAGTTGATGTCAGGTATATGTCTCTAGCTATCTTAGCTAGAAGAGCTTTATGGCCTAAAACTTGGAATGCTGATATGTCTTCTAAGTCTACTCTGCTTTCCCTTTCTTTCCAGGGTAATAAATTATTTGGTTCTGAGTTGGATTCTATTATCTCAACTGTTACTGGAGGGAAAGGAACTTTTTTACCACAGGATAAAAAAATCTAAAGGTAAATTTAGGTCTAATAATCGTTTTCGTTCCTTTCGTCACAACAAGGAACAAAAGCCTGATCCTTCATCCTCAGGAGCGGTATCAGTTTGAAAACCATCTCCAGTCTGGAATAAATCCAAGCCTTTTAGAAAACCAAAGCCAGCTCCCAAGTCCACATGAAGGTGCGGCCCTCATTCCAGCTCAGCTGGTAGGGGGCAGATTACGTTTTTTCAAAGAAATTTGGATCAATTCCGTTCACAATCTTTGGATTCAGAACATTGTTTCAGAAGGGTACAGAATTGGCTTCAAGATAAGGCCTCCTGCAAAGAGATTTTTTCTTTCCCGTGTCCCATTAAACCCAGCGAAGGCTCAAGCATTTCTGAAATGTGTTTCAGATCTAGAGTTGGCTGGAGTAATTATGCCAGTTCCAGTTCTGGAACAGGGACTGGGGTTTTATTCAAATCTCTTCATTGTACCAAAGAAGGAGAATTCCTTCAGACCAGTTCTGGATCTAAAAATATTGAATCGTTATGTAAGGATACCAACATTCAAGATGGTAACTATAAGGACTATCCTGCCTTTTGTTCAGCAAGAGCATTATATGTCCACAATAGATTTACAGGATGCATATCTGCATATTCATCCAGATCACTTTCAGTTTCTGAGATTCTCTTTCCTAGACAAGCATTACCAGTTTGTGGCTCTGCCGTTTGGCCTAGCTACAGCTCCAAGAATTTTTACAAAGGTTCTCGGTGCCCTTCTGTCTGTAATCAGAGAACAGGGTATTGTGGTATTTCCTTATTTGGATGATATCTTGGTACTTGGTCAGTCTTCACATTTAGCAGAATCTCATACAAATCGACTTGTATTGTTTCTTCAAGATCATGGTTGGAGGATCAATTTACCAAAAAGTTCATTGATTCCTCAGACAAGGGCAACCTTTTTAGGTTTCCAGATAGATTTAGTGTCCATGACTCTGTCACTAACGGACAAGAGACGTCTAAAATTGATATCAGCTTGTCGAAACCTTCAGTCACGATCATTCCCTTCAGTAGCTTTATGCAACAAAGATATCTCAATTAATATCTTTAACACCGATTGTACGACACTCTCTGAGGTGGTGGACAGATCACCATCGTTTAGTTCAGGGGGCTTCTTTTGTTCTTCCGACCTGGACTGTAATTTCAACAGATGCAAGTCTGACAGGTTGGGGAGCTGTTTGGGGGTCTCTGACAGCACAAGGGGTTTGGGAATCTCAGGAGGTGAGATTACCGATCAATATTTTGGAACTCCGTGCAATTTTCAGAGCTCTTCAGTCATGGTCTCTTCTAAAGAGAGAATCGTTCATTTGTTTTCAGACAGACAATGTCACAGCTGTGGCATACATCAATCATCAAGGAGGGACTCACAGTCCTCTGGCTATGAAGGAAGTATCTCGAATTCTGGTATGGGCGGAATCCAGCTCCTGTCTAGTTTCTGCGGTTCATATCCCAGGTATAGACAATTGGGAAACGGATTATCTCAGCCGCCAAACGTTACATCCGGGCGAATGGTCTCTTCACCCAGAGGTTTTTCTTCAGATTGTTCAAATGTGGGGACTTCCAGAAATAGATCTGATGGCCTCTCATCTAAACAAGAAACTTCCCAGGTATCTGTCCAGATCCAGGGATCCTCAAGCGGAAGCA
>NC_069507.1:196177901-196330401 GCF_027579735.1 Bombina bombina | reverse complement strand
TATATATTCACACAGTATATTTATAAAATTATATTTGTGCAAAAAAATATCAGATATTTATATATATATATATATGAATAAATAGAACATATTCAGATATGTAAAGAACATTGGTCAGTTTATCGCAAATAAGAATATGCAATTGTGTTTACGTGAGAGTAGGATGTTAGGGTTATATTTCCGCTTTTTTCCCTCCATTGATTTCTATGGGGGGAATACGTGAACACGCTTGAGATTTTCCAAGTTTGGATTTTTGTGCTTAATTCTAGTGGATCTAGCGCTGTAACGAAGCTCCGCTTGTAATCTGGCCCATAGTAATTTAGGATCAGTAATTTAGTTTACTGAATATACTTTTTCTCTAAATAAATAGGGTGCCTTCCAAATATTGTAATGTGGCAAAAGCTACATCTTGCAGAAAAGTATTAGCTTAAAATGCCAGAAAACATTGTAAGTTATGTGCATATTTTATAAGCGTCAATTAAGGTAAAACAGTGTGTGAAAAAAAGTGTAAAAAAAGCTTATAAGTATTTTAATACAATTTCCAAAAATCTGCCAAATTGCTTATACTTTAGTATTGCCAAGTAGCCTGCTCCCCCCCCCCTTATAGGTGTCCTGCTGCACACCTTGTGGTGCCATGTAATAAGTTTGCATGTGGGGTCTGGGGATAATTACTTATGCAAGCAAGGTGGGTTGAGGATTGACACTACCTACTGAACAAATGATAATGGTTATTCATATGAAGTTAATATTATTGCCCTAAGCATGCTCTGCTCAAAAATATTATATTGCAGATTAATATGATTCAAATATTATTCCATGTTTAAAATCTCATAACATACACTTACTTTACACTGCTCATTGCCAAGGGGAGGTACTGTTATCGCTTACTTGTTTCCATGTGGATGATCTCACATGCTCTGTAAAAGCTTCTATTGTGCTCAGGGAAGCAGTGCACATTGTATACTGTGCACTGCTTTAGTCTGGTGTCACATGACTCTGCCTCTAACGCACATGCGCACAGTGCATTTGGCTGAAGCTATGGCCTGAATAGCACCTTCCATATATGGAAATGCCTGGGGGGGTACTGCAAACAAAACTGTCTGAATTAAAGGGGTTAATGAGGGTTAAAACAGAGACCATTTTGCAGGTAAGCATTGGCTACATTATATATTTAGAAACTTATGTTAGACAATACTGTTCTATGTTCCTTTAATATTGGAGCACACAGCACAGATTAAGTCGGACAGATAGCTCAGCATGCTAAGGCACTGTGGCTGAGCTCTGTAGCAACCCAAGGGTTGCAGGTTCAATCCCCGGCAAGGTCCACTCAGCCTTTCATCCTTCTGAGGTCGATAAAATGAGCAGCACCTTAAGACCCTTACAGGTGATTAGTCGCACTTTACATGTACCCAATACATACATACAAGTCAGTTTGAAGCAAATGTAGATCAATATGCAATGTTTTTGTTGTGTTTGCATTTTTTAAGGCTTTACTTTTCTGTCCATTTAGTAAAAAAGATTTGTTTTAGGAAATAAGTAATCTCACTGGCACTGGGAGGCTGAGGTAGAGAATGATAGACTTAGTAATGTGAAAACATATTTTTAAATATACTGCGTTAAAATATATTCAAATTAAAAAATATTATTTCATTGTTATATTTATTGTACTGCATTTGTCTGTTCTGCAACTAAATGTAGGAAACACCCATTAGTAAGATATACAAAACTCAATATAAATTATAACATCTTTATAAATCTCTAGGGGTGCTGAGGGAAGCCTAGCTCCGCACACCCATTCCCCTCCCAGTTCCACACATTCCCCTCTTTGTTCCACCCATCTGCATTCTGCATGACAATACTTCCCTGGAGCTCTATGACTAAGCCATTAGCCTCCTCATTCTAGATAGTCTCCAGAAAATGTTAGGCGGTATGGAGAGCTGTACTTGATAAATAAACTAAATGCATTTCCTAATGTATTAATTAAAGATTATGATATGTAATGTGTTATGATTGAGGATTTGTCTTTTCACTAAAGTTAACCAATAAAAAAACAAATATCTTCAATAACATATTTGTATTTGTTGCTATATTATTGCTTTATGTTTCAGTGTATTCATATGTATGTTTTGTGTCATTGATCAAATAATTTATATAGGATTTATTTGAAATCATTTAATGATTTTTGGTGGAATTTAATTTAATATAGCAATTGAAAAGTCCCTATGTTTCAAGTGGAGTGTAATTGATAATGTGTGGCAAATTATTTTTCACTCAGCCTCAAACAATCAGCATAGCACAATTGGGTATTACAAGTTGTCAAAATATGTATTGAATTAGACAGCTTGAAAAAGAGGAATAATCTAGTGATCAAGCAGGCTGATAAAGGAGGGAGCATAGTTATCCTGGGCAGAGTACTATGTTTCTGAAACATAGAGACCGTTAAATGATGAAAATGTATATATCAAGTTACGAAGAGACCTTAAAAAGTGTTTTAGTAAGAAATTAAAAATGTCTTTTGGATGATGGTCTTGAAATATGGATTTGAAATATTTTTGACATTGATTCTTATGAATTCTGGGTTGTACAAGATCCTGTGCTACCAATATTACACCACCTTCCCAAGGTTCATTAATCCTTGGAGACTGGGAGTATCTTAATTGAAAAAGACAAGTTCTTACTTGTCTGTCATAAAAAAACTTTAAATCACCCATTTTAAATCAGCAGCTGAATGTGTTGTGTACCTACCTACTGTATACATTACATTGACTCATTAGATATGTGCATTTGGTTTGTACAGATGCAAAAATTAGCACAATTTAAAACAAACAAATGAATGCATGCAGAAAAACAAATTGCCAGGCACTACTTTAAAGTGAATGTGAATGATTTTTAAAAATTTGATTGAAAACAGGGACACTTTAATTAATCGAAATTTACATTTCACTCCTGTTGTAAAAAAAACTTACCTTTTAATCTTGACAGCAGCTCCAGCTTCCTCCTGTCATTGCAAGCCATTTCTGAAATGATGGATAGGTGATCCTCCAATCACGGCTCCCCCCCCTGGGGAAACAGTGTCTGATTCAACTCCGTGATTGGAGGAAGCTAGATTCCTCATTTTAGATCCAAGAAGAGGCTTTGCGACAGGAGGAGGAAGCTGGAGCGGCTGTCAAGTTTAAAAGGTAATTTTTTTTTTCACAACAGGAGTGAAATGTAAATTTTGATGAATTAAAGTGCCCTTTTTTTTTAATAGAATTTTTAGAAACTGGGCACTTTAGCATCAAAATTGACATTCACTTTAAAGGTCAAAGACTTTCCTGCAGGTAGGAAAGCCTTCAGATTTACTGTTTTGTCCTTGTCAGCTGACCCCATTCAAAAATAAATTAATATATAAATAAATATATACGCTGGCTGGTACCAGTAGCACTAGCTATTATTTTAACTTTATACTTTATGTAAGTTTAAGCTGCTGCCCAGCTGTTCCTGCTGCTATGACGATTTTCTATTGGACGTACTGGGTGAACATATGTTAAAATTAATAAATTAAATTAGAATGACCCCAGGAGCAAAAAGAAGCTAGAATGAAATATTTTGTTTTTCTGTTCTATCTTTGCAATTCAAGTTGAAATATTAACAATAAATAGGAGGCAGCTCATGAGCCGAACAAGGAATGTCCTTTTCCATTGGTCATTTATGTCCATCTTTAGACACTCCTTTTATATGGCGAGCAAGCATAGCTAAATTATAAATTATACAATTGGGAGATTTCCAAATTAAATATAATTTGTGAATAGAAGAAACAAGTTTGCAATACTTTGTTTCTTTTGCATGATGTACCGAGTCCACGGATTCATCCTAACTTGTGGGATATTGTCCTTCCTGACAGGAAGTAGCAAAGAGAGCACCACAGCAGAGCTGTCTATATAGCTCCCCCCTTAACTCCACCCCCCATTCATTCTCCTTTGCTGGCTCTAAGCAGGAAGAGTAAAGAGAAGAGGTGTTAGACTGTTAGTTTTATTTTATCTTCAATCAAGTGTTTGTTATTTTTAAATGGTACCAGTGTTGTACTATTTACTCTCAGGCAGGACATAGATGAAGATTTCTGCCTGGAGGATGATGATCTTAGCATTTGTAACTAAGGTCCACTGCTGTTCCCACAGAAGCTGAGGAGTACAGGAAAACTTCAGTGTGAGGAACGGTTTCTTGCTATACAGCAATGAGGTATGTTCAGTCATATTTTCTGCAGAGACTGTGTTAACTCAGAAAGGCTGACAGTGTCCACATTAGGGGAAGGGGAAGCAGTAATCCTAGTGTTATCAGAGGTTTTTACTAGCTTGCATAAAGGGTTAATTTTTTGTGGGCACTCAGTTTGTTATGTGAATTTGGGACAAACGTTTTTGTGTCTGGGAGTAACGTTTTCTGTTTTATGGGACATTTGCTTGAGGGTTCTTTGGGGTTGTTTATAATCCACATGGCTTTCAGGCAGGGCTTGTTAGTTTTGTGTAGGCCCCAGCAACATCGAGTGAGGTGGGCGGGGCCTACATTTACAAGCAGCAAGCAACTTCTCCTGAGGTCCTGAGAGTTTTCTGAGGGACTAATTGAAGCTTTAAACCCCATATTATTGCTTCCTAAGGGCAGGTAGGGCCACAGCAGAGCTGTGGCAAGGTGCTAACAGGGGTTTTAACCGGTTTTAGACATATTTCAATCCGTTTTTTTCATTTGGGGGTTTATTGCTTATTAACTTGTGGTGCAATCCTTCTAAAGCTTAGTGGGTACACTGTTAAAATTTCAGAAAAATTGAAGCAATTTTAACCTGTTTTGCAGTTTGTGTATGCCTTTTTTTCTCTTAAAGGCACAGTACCATTTATGCAAATTGTGTTTTTTTTTAAGATAAATCTGGATCAAGAGACCAGAGACTCTCTTCTTTGGTGGTTGTCACAGGATCATCTATCCCAGGGAATGTGTTTCCGCAGGCCAGAATGGGTTATAGTGACGACAGATGCCAGTCTTCTGGGCTGGGGTGCAGTCTGGAAATCCCTGAAAGCTTAGGGTTTGTGGACTCGGGAGGAGGCTCTCCTACCGATAAATATTCTGGAATTAAGAGCAATATTCAATACTCTCCAGGCGTGGCCTCAGCTGGCTTCGGCCAGATTCATCAGTTTTCAGTCAGACAACATCACGACTGTGGCTTATATCAATCATCAGGGCGGAACAAAGAGTTCCTTAGCGATGATAGAGGTCTCAAGGATAATCCAATGGGCAGTGGCTCACTCTTGCCATCTGTCAGCGATCTATATCCCCGGTGTAGAGAACTGGGAGGCAGATTTTCTAAGTCGTCAGACTTTTCATCCGGGGGAGTGGGAACTCCATCCGGAGGTGTTTGCTCAGCTGGTTCGGCTATGGGGCACACCAGAGTTGGATCTGATGGCGTCTCGTCAGAACGCCAAACTTCCTTGTTACAGCTCTAGGTCAAGGGATCCTCAGGCTGTACTGATAGATGCTCTAGCAGTACCCTGGTCGTTCAACCTGGCTTATGTGTTTCCACCTTTCCCTCTCCTTCCACGTCTGATTGCCAGAATCAAACAGAAGAGAGCATCAGTGGTTTTGATAGCGCCTGCGTGGCCACGCAGGACTTGGTATGCAGACCTGGTGGACATGTCATCCCTTCCACCATGGTCTCTGCCATTGAGACAGGACCTTCTGATTCAAGGTCCATTCAAGCATCAAAAGCTAATTTCTCTGCAACTGACTGCTTGGAGATGGAACACTTGATTCTATCAAAGCGGGGTTTCTCTGAGTCAGTCATAAATACCTTGATTCAGGCTCGAAAGCCTGTTACCAGGAAAATTTATCATAAGATATGGCGTAAATATCTTTTTTGGTGCGAATCCAAAGGCTTCTCCTGGAGTAAAATCAGGATTCCTAGGATTTAGTCTTTTCTCCAAGAGGGATTGGAGAAAGGATTATCAGCTAGTTCCCTAAAGGGACAGATATCTGCTCTGTCTATTTTGTTGCACAAGCGTCTGGCAGATGTTCCAGATGTTCTGGCTTTTTGTCAGGCTTTAGTTAGAATTAAGCCTGTGTTTAAACCTATTGCTCCGCCATGGAGTCTAAATTTAGTTCTTAGAGTTCTTCAGGGGGTTCCGTTTGAACCCATGCATTCCATAGATATTAAGCTTTTATCTTGGAAAGTTTTGTTTCTAGTTGCTATCTCTTCAGCTCGAAGAGTTTCTGAACTATCTGCATTACAATGTGACTCTCCTTATCTTGTGTTCTATGCTGATAAGGTGGTTCCTACCTAAGGTTGTTACTAACAGGAATATCAATCAAGAAATTGTTGTTCCTTCTCTGTGTCCTAATCCTTCTTGTAAGAAGGAACGTCTGTTGCACAACTTGGACATGGTTTGTGCTTTGAAATTTTATTTGCAGGCAACCAAAGATTTTTGTCAAACATCTTTGTTTGTTGTCTATTCAGGAAAGCGTAGGGGTCAAAAGGCTACGGCGACTTCTCTTTCCTTTTGGCTGAAAAGCATCATCCGTTTGGCTTATGAGACTGCTGGACAGCAGCCTCCTGAAAGGATTACAGCTCATTCTACTATGTTCCACATGGGCTTTTAAAAATGATGCTTCTGTTGAAAAGATTTGTAAGACTGCGACTTGGTCGTCACTTCATGCCTTTTCAAAATTTTATAAATTTGATACTTTTGCTTCTTCGGAGGCTATTTTTGGGAGAAAGGTTTTGCAAGCAGTGGTGCCTTCTGTTTAGGTTCCTGTCTTGTCCCTCCCTTCATACGTGTCCTAAAGCTTTGGTATTGGTATCCCTCGGTACATCATGCAAAAGAAAACAAAATTTATGCTTACCTGATAAATTTCTTTCTTTTGCGATGTACCGAGTCCACGGCCCGCCCTGTCTATTCAAGACAGATAGTATTTTTTTATGTAAACTTCAGTCACCACTGCACCTTATAATTTCTCCTTTTCTTCCTTGGCCTTCGGTCGAATGACTGGGGGGTGGAGTTAAGGGTGGAGCTATATAGACAGCTCTGCTGTGGTGCTCTCTTTGCTACTTCCTGTCAGGAAGGACAATATCCCACAAGTTAGGATGAATCCGTGGACTCGGTACATCGCAAAAGAAAGAAATTTATCAGGTAAGCATTTATTTTGTTTTTATTGGACTATTGACCTTTTTAAGAGCTCAACTTATTTTATCAGAAGTCAATATTGGTAACTTGCTGTGTGATTTTCTTTCTTATTACAACAATAATATATCTTGCTTAATAGTCTTGAACCTTAATACTCCAGGAAGTGCATGACTTTTATTTGTGAGTTTGGCTGTGCCTTAAGCTTTTTTCCCCCAATATATATTAAAGGGACAATCAACACCAGAATTATTGTTGTTTAAAAAGATAGTTAATCCCTTTATTACCCATTCCCCAGTTTTGCATAACAAACAGTTATAATAATACACATTTTAACTCTGTAATTACCTTGTATCTAAGCCTCTGCCGACTGCCCCCTTATTTCAGTTCATAAGACAGACTTGCACTTTAGCCAATCAGTGCTCACTCTCAGTAAATTCACGTGCGGGAGCTCAGTTATCTATGTGAAACACTAATGCCCTCTAGTGGTGAAAAACTGTTAAAATGCTTTCAGATTAGAGGCAGCCTTCAAGGTCTATGAAATAAGCATATGAAACTCCTAGGTTTAACTTTCAACTAAGAATACCAAGAGAGCAAAGCAAAATTGGTGATAAAAGTAAATTGGAAAGTTTGTTTAAAATGACATGCCCTATCTGAATCATGAGAGGTTTTTTTTGGACTTGACTGTCCCTTTAAGTCTCTGCTCTTGTCTTCATTGATTATGGAATTTCTAAGGTTTGCCAAGGGGTACTATATCTATATCTGGCACTTTGTATATGAAAGAGAAGACTTCCTGATTAAAATACAATCAGATTACAATACGAATGCAACAACAAAGGAAACCAACCACATATGTTCATTCTATAAAAACAATCCTTCTAAAACCTTCTAAAAGTCCAGAATTTTATTAAAAACACAATATAGCAGCAACGACTACCAGTTTGTGATTAATCTAAGCTAGACACTTAACATTTAAAGGAGTCTGCTCAACTTCATTAAAGGGACATAAAACCTCAAATTCTTCTTTCACTATTTAGATAGAGCATAGAATTTTAAACAACTTTCCAATTTACTTACACCTAGATTTAGAGTTTTGCGTTACAGTTTTAACGCTGAAAAAAATGGCAATTTCAGTAAAAACAGTAACGCAGCCATTACGAGTCTTGTCGGTATAGCTGTACCGCAAGCATTTTAGCCTGTAACGCAACATCAATCCCGCACTCAAAAAAACGTTTTTGCGTGGGATTTCCATAGCACCGGTATGAGTTTTGCGTAACAAAACTGTTACACAAAACTCATAACTAAAATGTTACAAAGTACACTAACACCCATAAACTACCTATTAACCCCTATTCTGCCACCCTCTCGCATCGCAAACACTTTAGTAAAGTTATTTACCGCTATTCAGCCGCTCTCAACATTACTGCCAATAATAACAGCTATTAACCCTTATTCACCCACACCCCAACATCGCCGACACTATAATAAAGCTATTAACCCCTATTCCGCCGCTCCCTGACATCGCCGCCACTACAGTTATTAATCCCTCAACCTCTGGCCTCCCACATCACTGCCACTAAAGAAACCTATTAACCCCTAAATCACCAGCCCCCCACATTACAAAAAAACTAAATTAAACTATTAACCCCTAAACCTAACAACCCCCTAACTTCAAATTAAAATTACAATATCCCTATCTTAAAATAAATAAAAACTTGTTTGCAAGTTAGTGCTTGCACATTATTAAGAAAAAATGGATGTTATACTTATAGTGGCACACAATAATCTTGAAAGGGTTAAAGGAACATAATAGCCCAAATTAATGTTTTTATGATTCAAAGAGAAGGTATATATATATATATATATATATATATATATATATATATATATATATATATATATACTGTATATCCAGTTTAATTCTATCATCCAAATTGGTATCCTTATTTGAATCTTAGCTTCTTTCCATGAGAGCATATTGGGTAGGCTTAGGAGTGTACATGTTTTTAAGACTCATGATCATATTTTAGTATGCAATGACTGAGATTCATAGATGTTCATGATGTTGCTGAGGGGTCTCATTGTAAACACAAAGTCATGCTCAGAATTAATAGAGAATAGTTTCCTATATTCAGTGTTTTAAGTATACACACCTGCCGTTCATATTGATAGTTGCGTGCGTAAGGTGCTCAATAAATTATATCATGTACCTCAATTGTGAGCCACTAGTAATGTGGAAAAATAACTACCCTTAAAAACACTTGTAAATTAATTTATATAAACAATAAAGTAGCCTTGCTGGATATAACAAAGGGTGTTCCCAGGGGGCTGGCAGTGGGCAAGACTCTATAAGATACCTTGTTCGTATTACAAGGCCCTCAGGTAATTATTTTCAAGGCAATTTATACCTTGGGGAACTGTATATGGCATTAAAGGGAGTTCACTCCTATGCGTTATGTGAAGGAGAGGCACTTGCTTTACAATATAGTGCTCAGTAAAATAGGCTGATGATTTATCTACATGTTGGTGAGTTTTATAGAATTGGACCCCTTGTCTCACTGTCAAGTCTCCCTATTTCTAAGCTGACAATATTATTTCATTTTAATTGTATTTCTTTTTTACTGTTTTGTTTTATGCGTTGAGAGGTGAACAGTAACAAGATAGATGGGGCTTCCTTGATTATAATTAGGCTGATCTTGCAACTCACAAACGTGTGGTGGTTGCACACTAATCTCTTTGAATTCTGCGCAATATTTCAGGAAGTTTTTCTTCTGTGACTTATTAGTTTCATGAAAGGGTTTTCTTGAATCTAGGACAGTAACACTGATTTATGCATCTCTATTTGTTTTTTTTACCATTAAACAGACAAAAGGAATAAATTAATACAGGAGTAGGAGTCCCCTGCTCTGAGGAGTTTACAATCTGTAGACCAAGCAATGGTCATATTTATGCGGATATATACAGAGCATGCACAAGCACGTTAACATCTAAAACAAAAGCCATAAGCTATGGGTTTTCAAGATGTCAAGGCCAAAGTAGAAAAGATCAAACTATGTTTTTTTCGACTAAATTAAATGCCATTGTCAAATTTCTCATTGCATTATGTTTGCGCAGTTTAAAGACAACATAACCAGGTTTTCTAGCAGATTACAGTGGGCCTAAATTTGAAAACAAAACTGCTTTATTGCCTTAACCCCTTAAGGACCAAGGCCATTTTTCAATTTCTTTCCCTTAAGGACCAGGGCTATTTTTACATTTCTGTGGTGTTTGTGTTTAGCTGTAATTTTCTTCTTACTCATTTATTGTACCCACACATATTATATACCGTTTTTCTCGCCATTAAATGGACTTTCTAAAGATACCATTATTTTCATCATATCTTATAATTTACTATAAAATTTTTTATAAAATATGAGGAAAAAATGGAAAAAAACACACTTTTTCTAACTTTGGCCCCCAAAATCTGTTACACATCTACAACCAGCAAAAAACACCCATGGTAAATAGTTTCTAAATTTTGTCCTGAGTTTAGAAATACCCAATGTTTACATGATCTTTGCTTTTTTTGCAAGTTATAGGGCAATAAGTACAAGTAGCACTTGGCTATTTCCAAACCAATTTTTTTCAAAATTAGCGCTAGTTATATTGGAACACTGATATCTTTCAGGAATTCCTGAATATCCCTTGACGTGTATATATTTTTTTTTAGTAGACATCCCAAAGTATTGATCTAGGCCCATTTTGGTATATTTCAAGCCACCATTTCACTGCCAAATGCGATCAAATAAAAAAAATTGTTCACTTTTTCACAAATTTTTTCACAAACTTTAGGTTTGTCACTGAAATTATTTACAAACCACTTGTGCAATTATGGCATATATGGTTGTAAATGCTTCTCTGGGATCCTCTTTGTTCAGAAATAACAGACATATATGGCTTTGGCGTTGCTTTTTGGTAATTAGAAGGCCGCTAAATACCACTGCGCATTACACGTGTATTATGCCCAGCAGTGAAGGGGTTAATTAGGGAGCATGTAGGGAACTTCTAGGGTTAATTTTAGCTTTAGTGTAGTGTAGTAGACAACCTCAAGTATTGATCAAGGCCCATCTTGGTATATTTCATGCCACCATTTCACCGCCAAATGCCATCAAATTAAAAAAATCGTAACATTTTTCACAATTTTAGGTTTCTCACTGAAATTATTTACTAGCAGCTTTTTGCAATTATGGCACACATGGTTGTAAATGCTTCTCTGGGATCCCATTTGTTCAGAAATAGCAGACATATATGGCTTTGGAGTTTCTTTTTGGTAATTACAAGGCGGCAAAATGCCGCTGCGCATCACACGTGTATTTTGTCTAGCAGTGAAGGGGTTAATTAGGTAGCTTGTAGGGAGCTTGCAGGGTTAATTTTAGCTTTAGTGTAGAGATCAGCCTCCCACCTGACACATCCCACCCCTGATCCCTCCCAAACAGTTCTCTTCCCTCCCTCACTCCAAAATTGTCCCCACCATCTTAAGTACTGGCAGAAAGTCTGCCAGTACTAAAATAAAAGCTCTCTTTTAATTTTTTTAAAATTTTTCCCAGCATATTTACATATGCTGCTGTGTAGGAGCCCCCCATAGCACCCAACCTCCCTGAGCCCCCCCACACAGCTCTCTAATCTCCCCCCTCTCACTATTTGGTGCCATTTTGGGTACTGGCAGCTGTCTGCCAGTACCCACTTTTCAAACTTTAGTGCACTTTTTTTTAATATTTTTTTTTTCTGTAGTGTAGCTGGCCCCCCCTCAATACCCCCCACCCCCCTCTCCCAGATCCTTTTTATAAATAGAAATTTAGCCCTCATCACCCGCTCCCACCACAGATCACCTCCCGCTCCCACCACAACCGGACCGTTTATGTGGCATGCTTTGTTAAGATCGGGGGTGCACGCGCCCGCACGCACCGGTACTAATTCCGGGACCAAGATTCCCAGCGATGGGCCACCATCTCCCTGTAACTGCTCCCACCCACCAACGATCGGCACCATCGCTGGCCGATGCAGAGAGGGCCACAGAGTGGCCCTCTCTGCATCGGTGTGCCAGAAAAGGTATTGCCATGATGCCTCAATATCGAGGCATCATGGCAATACCTTGAAAGCGGCTGGAAGCGATCAGGATTGCTTTAAACACTTAGGTCGTACAGGGTACGTCGCTGGTCTTTAAAGACCAGGTTGTGTGCGACGTACCCTGTACGACTCGTGTCGTTAAGGGGTTAAAGGAGCAATGTGCTTTGTATAGCTATTCTAATGGGTTAGAATATACTTCAGTGGTTTGAAGTGGCATAAAATTTCAAAAAGAACATGCTTTAATGTGTAATTATTTTACTGTTGCTTTCAAATAACTATCAGCTAGATTACGAGTTTGGCGTTATGAGTGAAAAATCAGAGTTATGCTTCATACCGCTGCTTTTTCCCTAACACTGCTATTACAAGTCTTGTAGGTATAGGTGTAACGCACACCTTTTTTGGCTGTCATGCAATATCAGTACCGCACTTTTTAAAAAGTCCTTTTTCAATGGAACTTCCATAGCGCCGGTATTATGAGTTTGCCTGGGAGGCCAAAAAGTATAAAGTACCTATTAACCCCTAAACCGAGGCCCTCCTGTATCGCAAACACTAGAATAAATTTATTAATCCCTAATCTGCCGCTCCAGACATCGCCGCCACTATTACAATTTATTAACCCCTATTTCGCCGCTCCCCGACATCGTTGCTAATATAATAAACCTATTAACCCCTAAACTGACGCCCTCCCGCATCGCAAACACTATTTAAATATTTTTAACCCATAATCTGCCGTCCACTCACACTGCCGCTATAATAAACCTATTAACCACTAAACCACAAGCCCCCCACAATTAAATATACGAAAATAAATGATTAACCCCTAAACCTCTGACCTCCCACATCACTAACTCTACATAAATATATTAACCCCTAATCCTAACCCTAACGTAACCCTAATTCTAACCCTAATGTAACCCTAAGCCTTACACCCCCTAACTTAAAATAAATCTAAATAAACCTTACAATTATTAACTAAATAATTCCTATTTAAAACTAAATACAAATTTACCTGTAAAAGAAAACCTAAGCTAGCTACAGTATAACTAATAGTTATATTGTAGCTATTTTAGGTTTTATTTTTTTTTTCACAGGTAAGTTTGTATTTATTTTAATTAGGTAGACTAGTTAGTACATGGTTATTAACTATTTACTAGCTACCTAGTTAAAATAAATACGTTACCTGTAAAATAAAACCTATGCTACCTTACACTAAAAACTAACATTACAATAAAATAAAATAAATTAAATTATTAAAATACAATTTTCTAACTTACAAAAAAATTAAACACTAAATTACAAAAAATAAAAAACGAAATTATCAAAAATAAAAACAAATTACTCCTAATCTAATAGCCCTATCAAAATAAAAAGCCCCCCAAAATAAAAAAAACCCTAGCCTACACTAAACTACCAATGGCCCTTAAAAGGGCCTTTTGCGGGGCATTGCCCCAAAGAAATCAGCTCTTTTACCTGTAATAAAAAATACAAACACCCCCAACAGTAAAACCCACCACCCACCCAACCAAATAAAAGCTAAGATAGCTAAAATATAACTATTAGTTATATTGTAGCTAGCTTAGGTTTTTTTTTTTTTTACAGGTAAGTATTTAGTTTTAAATAGGAATTATTTAGTTAATAATTGTAAGGTTTATTTAGATTTATTTTAATTATATTTAAAGTTAGGGGGGTTAGGGTTACGTTAGGGTTAGGCTTAGGGTTACACTAGGGTTAGGTTTAGGGGTTAATAACTTTAGTATAGTGGTGCCAACATTGAGGACAGCAGATTAGGGGTTAATAACTAATGTAGGTGGCTGCGATGTTAGGGGCAGCAGATTAGGGGTTAATAACTGTAATGTAGGTGGCGGCGATGTTAGGGGCAGCAGATTAGGGGTTAATAACTGTATGTAGGTGACAGCAATATCGGGGATGGCAGATTAGGGGTTAATAACTGTAATGTAGGTGGCGGCGATGTTAGGGGCAGCAAATTAGGGGTGTTTAGACTTTGGGTTTATGTTAGGGTGTTAGGTTTAAACATATTTTTTTCTTTTTCCCATAGACATCAATGGGGCTGCGTTATGGAGCTTTTGTTTCCACGATCGCAGGTGTTATGCTTTTTTTTGCCGGCTCTACCCATTGATGTCTATGGGGAAATCATGCACGAGCACGTCAAAGCAGCGCTTGCTTTAGACGCAACCATATCGCCCGCACATGCCTGCTTTTTTAAAACTTGTAATAGCAGCGCTATAGGGAGGTGAAATAACGACAAAAATGTTGCGGTTGTTAATTTCCCTATAGTGCTCAAAACTCGTAATCTAGCTGTATGCGTTTAAGACATGTAAAGGTGTTAGATCTAAACAGCAATGCACCACTGGGTCCTAGCTGAACACATCTGGTGAGCCATTAACAAGATGATTATCTGTGTAGCCATCAATCCAACTAACAAAGGACACTAAGAGAACAATTTTTATGTTAGGGTGTTAGGTTTAAACATATTTTTTTCTTTTTCCCATAGACATCAATGGGGCTGCGTTATGGAGCTTTTGTTTCCACGATCGCAGGTGTTATGCTTTTTTTTGCAGGCTCTACCCATTGATGTCTATGGGGAAATCATGCACGAGCACGTCAAAGCAGCGCTTGCTTTAGACGCAACCATATCGCCCGCACATGCCTGCTTTTTTAAAACTTGTAATAGCAGCGCTATAGGGAGGTGAAATAACGACAAAAATGTTGCGGTTGTTAATTTCCCTATAGTGCTCAAAACTCGTAATCTAGCTGTATGCGTTTAAGACATGTAAAGGTGTTAGATCTAAACAGCAATGCACCACTGGGTCCTAGCTGAACACATCTGGTGAGCCATTAACAAGATGATTATCTGTGTAGCCATCAATCCAACTAACAAAGGACACTAAGAGAACAATTTTTATGTTAGGGTGTTAGGTTTAAACATTTTTTTTCTTTTTCCCATAGACATCAATGGGGCTGCGTTATGGAGCTTTTGTTTCCACGATCGCAGGTGTTATGCTTTTTTTTGCCGGCTCTACCCATTGATGTCTAGGGGGAAATCATGCACGAGCACGTCAAAGCAGCGCTTGCTTTAGACGCAACCATATCGCCCGCACATGCCTGCTTTTTTAAAACTTGTAATAGCAGCGCTATAGGGAGGTGAAATAACGACAAAAATGTTGCGGTTGTTAATTTCCCTATAGTGCTCAAAACTCGTAATCTAGCTGTATGCGTTTAAGACATGTAAAGGTGTTAGATCTAAACAGCAATGCACCACTGGGTCCTAGCTGAACACATCTGGTGAGCCATTAACAAGATGATTATCTGTGTAGCCATCAATCCAACTAACAAAGGATACTAAGAGAACAATTTTTATTGATTAAAAAGATAGATAATCCTTTTATTACCCATTCTCCAGTTTTGCACAACCAACACGGATATATTAATATTCATTTTACCTCTGTGATTACCTTGTATCTAAGCA
The DNA here is from genome assembly GCF_027579735.1 of Bombina bombina. NCBI lineage: Eukaryota > Metazoa > Chordata > Amphibia > Anura > Bombinatoridae > Bombina > Bombina bombina. The sequence continues at coordinate 196,314,672 of NC_069507.1, read as the reverse complement.
GACTGACCCCTTATTTCAGTTCTTTTGACAGACTTGCATTTTAGCCAATCAGTGCCCTTTAATAAGTAACTCCACAGGCGTGAGCACAATGCTATCTTTATTGTACACATGGACTAGAGCTGTTTAGCTGTGAAATTGTCAAATTAATTCAGAAAAGAGGCGACCTTCAAGGGCTTAGAAATTAGCATATGAGCCTACCTAGGTTTACCTTTCAAATAAGAATACCGAAGAGAAGAAAGCAAATTTGATGATAAAAATTGGAATGGTTTTTAAAATTGCATGCCCTATCTGAATCATGAATGTTTCATTTTGACTAGACTGTTCAGCTCCAGCTTCCTCCGGTCATCGCAAGGCATTTCTGATGTCAGAAATGATGGATAGGTCATCCTCCAATCACAGCTTCCCCCCGGGGGAATCCGTGTCTGATTCAACACCGTGATTGGAGGAAACCGGATTCCTCATTTTAGACCCAGGAAGAGGCTTTGCAACCGGAGGAGGAAGTTGGAGCTGCTGTGAAGTTTAAAAGGTAAGTTTTCTTTTTTTCACAACAGGAGTGAAATGTAAATTTTGATGAATTAAAGTGCCCCTGTTTTTAATTGAACTTTTATAAACCGGGCATTTTAGCATCAAAATTTACATTCACTTTAAGTCTTGACATTCTGGCTCGGGAAAAGTATGAGCTCACAGGTGCTCTGCTCCCTTTTTGTGGAGTGCATTGATACTTGTGGCTGCAGGTTTACATAGCAGTCAGGCTCAGTGCCCTCCATCTTTTTTTCTATTTAAACTCTTTTACCAAGCCACGAGACATTCATATGTAAGGATGCAATCAAAGTTGTTTTATTATACTGTCAGTCAACAAGATTAATCACTGCTACACATACTAAAGGCAATCAGTAAATTACTGCTGCATGTGTATTTTTGTCAATTAAGAGGTAAAACCATTTGTATGTTACTTTTACTCAATGAGTTAAATAACAGCTATAAACACTGATTGTGGAGTGATGAAGAACAAATAATTATCCTTAAAATTAAAAACTCACAGTATCTGCTTAAATCACTTGGTTAGAGGATTAAAATTATCAAGGTCGGGGGGGGGAGGAGCCAGCTAGCAGACTGAGCGGTCGCACATTGCAATAGCTCCAGAACTTTTCTACATAAAAATCAAATTTGGCGGCCACTCTGACCTATCTAACTACTTGATGTTGTAGCCCTAGGGGTTAGGGAACCTATACATTGGGAAATCTAAAGGCAGAACGATTGTGATAGATATATCTATCACCCTTCTATCTACCCACGGGCCAGAGACATTACGAGCGATCATCTCTGCTCCCAAGGTGAGCCCGACTGATATGTGAAATTCACCAACTGATACTCTAAAAACGGCAATAAATGCCATTACAGCAGAACCTTACTATGAGCGCGGCGACGCAGCTCCTGGAAATGATCGGTGCTCTCCTGGAGGGATATCGGGCGGCATTTGAACACTCAGACATAATGGCGTCTGAACTTGTGGGTGTACCTTGCGGCACCGCCAATTTGTGCAGGGAGGCTGTGAAGCTAGAGGAGCAGTGTACCTACATGCGGCCCCCTATGAGAGTTCACCCGACTACTACCTGGAAAGAGGAGTCGCTTGACTTGCAATGGGGACTCCCCCTCCCTGCTACAGAGTTCTCCACGCAGGGACAACAGCCAGCGCCATGCTGGATTTCAATTAGGCCTGTGTACGGGACCATCCGCAGCGGTAACTTCATCCAGATAGTTCTACCCCATGCTGACAGGATGTGGTCGGAGTGGTCTCCTACATGCTGGAAAAAGCGACACTTACTTCAGGGCTACATGGCAGAGATCGTATCTGTATCCCAGAACTTGCAATGGTCCGGAACCCTGTTTTGGCCAATCAGCTCGCCCCTCCGTAAGTTTCATCAAGCCGCAGATCATTGCCGAGTCGGGCGAGTAGGAGTGGGTTGATTCCGCTTAGGAGAGAAGAGCTGTTGCCGATGCTGCACTGAACTCTTTCACAGTAATCCTTCTCAGAACTCTTTGTGGTCGCAATTTTTCTCTTTGTTTTGTTGCTCTTTTTTACAGCTGCCATATAACTAATATTAATATGTCTTCAGACTTTCCCTTAGTTCAACGTTCCTTCTAGTTTTTTATTATCTCTGTCACACTGTGGCCCGGAACCTACATAGATTTCATAATGTGCCTATACTTATGTCTCCCATTATATAACTGTTTACCTTGATTTTTTATTTTTTTTGCAAAGAATTGGTTATTATGGGGTTTCTATGTACAATACTTGGAGTTACTGTTTTACTGATTTTGCACCCTTACAATATCTGCACACTATATTAAGTGTTAATAATTTGGCATCCTTACAATACCTCCTTATCAGTTTGGATTTAATTTTGACCCTTAATGTAGCTGTTTGAGTGAATATGTTAATATCCTGCTTAATTAGCTGTCATATCCTGTTATTTAACAACTCCACATTGTGCTTAATTCTCATAGCCTTCAGTTTATGGAGTTTGTAACCTGAGATCATCTCTATAATACACTGCTAGTTCCCTTGTTAAGTCTTGATGGTTGCAGTGAGGTCTGAGGATATGCCCACTTCACAGTTTCCTATATGTGATTCCACTCACTTACATTGTACATATGTTTTTTGTCACTTCTTGTTTGCATCTATTTAGCAGCCTAATAGCTATCCATACATGAGCTGTACTCTGCATCAATGCTGATTTGATTGCCCCAGTTAGTGACTAGCTGTTAATGTCTACAAATATACTTATAGGTAATTTGGTGATGACCTTTCTTATCATAGACAGTTCTTACAGACAGTTGATATACCCCCATGACCATATATACAAGAGCGCTGAGGACACGCTACCTCCTTAGGTTTAATATTAGTACAGATTTCAATTACTCTAGGGCAATTTGCTCTCTAATGTGGGCTGGACCTACACTAGTATCGTGATGTACATTCCCTTTCCTTAGTATGTCACCTAGGAGCTGCATAAACTCAGTTATAAGTGACATCTTGGATTCTCAGGTCCTACAATGCAACTAATAGTCTTAGTATAGAAAATCAGGACCATTGCCTGAGTGGAAAAATGTCTAAACAATGGGCCTGTACCGCAGGGTAGCTGAGCTCCTGTATCCTGGTGGCCCAGGCGTCACATAATAAATAAAATACCATGGTCGCCTAAAATGTAAGTCTTCAAAACATTTATCTGTCCCTAACAGGTTTGTCTACATGTAAATAATGGATATATTAACCCGGTCTATGCAATGAATATGATAAATCCCTAAGCACTAGATTGTATAGTAGAGTAGCATGACTTCAATTTATAGATATGGAGATTTTTTAAGTGACGGTACTGTATGGTGTAGTTTCAGCCCATGCGCAGTCAGTTCATTCATTCGGATATGGCGCTCACTCTATAGCAGCTTGGTTGCCTTAAACCAGGAAACACGGTGGTTTATTTTATATTCTTCAGAAATGTACAACCCTTTGATAATTACACACCCATACATATAATTGTTTTACCTGCTGTTTAGACATAGGGCCCATGTTTGGACGGCAGGGTATAAAAATTCCAAGTTTGTGAATAAATCATACTCCCTACTTTCACTGTAATGCCTAACTAATAGCTACACTTTTAATATTGGAGTTGTTTTTATTTCTTTCTTACCAGGTAGGCATTTTAGCCTGATAGTAAAGGATTTAGTTGCTATTGACATATACACATAGCTATATCTGCAAGTGAGGAAGGTTCTATAGTTAAGTTTGCAACTACCAACCTACGCCAAGGGGCAGTTTATCTCGCATTACAACCAACAGACAGCTGACACATGGCATTCTTTTGGTCCAGGTTACTTAGATGGTTTCACAGTTATATAGGTTCAATTATGTCAAATCAGGGATTCTTTACTCACTGGGTTGGTCACCCTTATATTAACATTGTCTTATCTTAGGCTGCGGCTTGTAACTGTATGATACAGAATTGTTATTTGGAGATCTATTTTTTTTATAAAGCTCTCACTCAGCATATACCGTAGGCCCGGCAACATGGTATTAAGTGATAGATATATTTCCATAGACCCAGTACCTGTTTAGTGTTGACTTTTGGAAAGCATCTGATGTGAGTTGTAATTTTGATATACATCCAGTAGTCTATATGTTTCTACGAATGTATACATGTCTATGCTACCCTGCAATACTGAAGCCAGTCTACTCAGTACACTAAGCACCTGTTATCTATTATATATATTCACATACCCTCCTTTTCATTCGCAACAAATCTCTGAGCCCTTGGGTTACTTATTTCATTCATCTTACTATCATTATCACCTCCCCCCCCCCCCTCCCCCCACCACCATAAAGAACCTCCTTTTACAGGAGAACTAACCACATGGCTTATCTTTCCTATGCCGCATCTCTATCATAGTTCTTTCCCAATCGCACCATATGCCTTTACTTCACAACAACCCTTATTGTTTCGCACCCTAACTACCTTCTTTAAATCAGTTGAAAATGTTATTCTAATTAGACATATGTCCAAGAGAGACTATTCTTATCACCCTATTTCCTCTAGACATCATTCTAGACGACAGGAGTTCAAAAGTGGCTTCTTATATTAAGAGAGGGAAATACTAAAAAGTAGAAAATGAGGTTTCAGTTTTGCCTGTTACATAGGAATATAGAGATATTACGTTGGGTTTTCTTATAATTAATCTTTACCTATATGTGATTATTGTATAGTCTTGAACTCCTAAATATTGTCATGGTTTAAAAGAATTTTTCTGAATATTTATGTAACATGTTTATTTGATGTTGTGTTGTCAATAACCTCAATAAAAAACCTATTTTAAAAAAAAAAAAAATGATCAAGGTCTACAAGATATGAGTTCTTCTCAATTTTGATCTTATTATTGTTTTGGCGGAATGAATTGCAACACGTTGTGATATTCAGACACTTGAAAGGCAAATAGATATGACTGAGCAGGTCGTTCATGGTTCTAGCAGTGGGAATGGAGAGGATTCAGATGGTGAGACTCTGGGAAGTAGCTGGGTCACAGTTACAAATGGAAGTAAAGGTAAGTGGAAGAGGCAGGCCAGTTCTGAACTAGTACGCCCCAACAGATTTGCCAGATTGAGTGAAGATGTTGGGATATCAGTTCAGGGGTGGCATTGCCAGAGAGGACTGTTAACTAATATAGTGAACAGACCTTAAGTCATGAAAGTGGGGAATACTATAGTAAACAGTCCTTCAGTCATGGAAGAGGGGCATACAAGTCTGGGCTGAGGTAGATGTTGGTTGTAGGAGACTATATTTTTAGGAATATTGATAGGGTAATTTATCATCCAGGTCTCTTAAATAGAACAGTTTGGTATCTTTCAGGAGCTCGTGTTAGGCATATTGTGGAGCATATTGATACATTGTTAGAGGGATCTGAGTCTGATCCTGCAGTCATAGTGCATATTGGAAATAATGAAGAAATCAGCAGGAGATGGAGTGTCCTTTAAAATGACCTCAGGAGTAAGGTAGCAAGCTTAAAGCATGGACTTCCAAGGTAATATTTTCAGATAGATTACCAGTGCCATGTGCTAATCTAGTAAGGCAGAAGGAGCTAAGGTCAGTTAATTCTTGGTTAAAAACATGGTGTAAAAATTAGGGGTTTGACTTTTTAGAGCACATGGCTGACTTTTCACTTGGGTACAATTTTCACAGTAAGAATGGATTGCACCTGAATAACATGGGTGCAGGTGTGTTGGAGAGGATAGTAGCATGCTTAGAGAATATTTAAAGCTAGGCAAAGGGGGTCAGTCCAAACATAATAGAACATACAGATAAGTCTGTGTATATGACACACCTAGAATATCTCAAGGAAGGGATGAGAGAAAAGTACACATTAAAAAGTTTGGAGGAAAGCACACCAAATAGCAGCAGAAAGCACATGGAAATTAAATGTATGACAGCAAATGCAATATATTGATAGGAACATACTACAAGCCCCCCAACATTGAAGAAAATCAACTACTAATGCAAATAGGAAAGGCTGATAATAATACCAGTGCTGTAATTATGGGAGATTTTAACTATCCCAACATAAACTAAGCCAATTAAACTAGTAAATACAGCTAAGGGAGCTATATATATTTTTTAATGTTCTCAAGGATTACTTAATTTCACAATTAATAGAGGAGCCAACTAGGAATAAAGTTATATTTGATTTAGTGCTTTCAAACGATAGATATAATATCAAACATAGAAGTCAAAGAACATTTGGGTAACATTGATCTTAACATAGTCACATTTTAAAACACTCTCCATAACCAATGTTATAAGGGTTCAACAAAGACTTAATTTTAAGAAAGCAAATTTCAATGATTTAAGGAAATTGTTAACATACATTGGGACAAAATATTATCTAATAAAAATACAGAGGATAAATGGATAACATTTAAAACTTTGTTAAATAAATATACATATCAACACATACCATATGGTTATAAAAGTAAAATAAATAAATCCAAGCCAATGTGGCTAAATAAAAATGTGTTAAGAGAAATTAGGGAAAAATGTAGGGCATTTAAATTATTCAAAGAAAGTAGCACAGACAACATTCCAGATATATAAGGAATGTAACAAGGCATGCAGAAAGCAATCAAATTAGTCACATTTTTAAATGAAAGATTAATTGCAAAGGATTCTAAGTCAAACCCTAATAGTTTTTTTAAGTACATAAATGGCAAAAAATCTATGAAGAAAAATATAGGAACTTTAAACATGTGTGAAGTGTAGCATGATTAACATTGTCAGAGAGAAGGCTGAGGTACGAAACCAGTTCTTATCTTCAGTATACACAAGAGACAAACCAATGTGAGATACTTTGAAACAAACTGGAACATACAAGCCGATACCATTAAGTGGGTTAACTCTAGAGGATATCCGGAAACAGGACAATATTAAGGTAAATCAAACTCTAGGCCAAGATGGAATACACCCAAGGGTTTTACGGGAACTTAGCACTGTAATAGCCAAACCTCTTCTCTTAATTTTTCAAAGGCTCATTATCCTCAGGTATTGTACCCCAGGACTGGCATAAATCTGATGTAGTGGCACTTTTTAAAAAGGGAAGCAGGGCTGATCCAGGAAGCTATAAACCTGTTAGTCTGACATCGATAGTGGGGAAGATACTTGAAGGGAAAGGAGTATATTTGTGTAAACAAGATTATGAATTGAAATCAGCAAGGTTTTTATGAGAAATAGATCATGTCAGACTAATCTAATTAGATTCTATGAGTAAGTAAAAATATAGATAAAGGGGAATCAGTTGATGTGATATACTTGGAATTTGCAAAGGTGTTTGATACAGTTCCACATGAGATTAATGTACAAAATTAATGGATAAATAACTGGATAAAAGGAAGGGAGTAACGGGAAGTAGTAAACAGATCATACTCGGATTGGACAAAAGTAATTAGTGAAGTCCCCTCCTTTTTAATATTTTATTAATGACTTGGGACAAGGAATAAATAGCAACATTTCTATTGATACAAAGTTGTGAAAGGTCATTAGGTCAGTGCATGATGAAATTGCTTTACAAAGGGATCTAGAAAAATTAGAGGAATGGGCGGGTAAATGGAAAATGAGATTTAATATTGGAAAGTGCAAGGTTCTACATTTTGGAAGTAAAAATAAGCAGGCAACCTATTATTTAAATGGGACTAGACTTGGCAAAACAGAGTAGGAAAGGGATTTGGGAGTACTTATAGATAACAAGCTAACGATGTATGCACAATAGAGGGCAGCAGAGTCTAAGGCTAATACTATACTAGCATGTATTGAGGCATTAATGCAACTGAGTAAAGTATATTTCTATCACTATATATAAATCCCTGGTAAGACCTCAACTTGAGCATGAAGTGCAGTTCTGGGGACCAATCTCAAAAGAATTCATTGTAGACTTAGAAAAAGTTCAGAGAAGGGCCACAAAACTAATAAGGGGAATGGAGAATTTAAGCTGTGAGGAGAGTTTATCTAAACTGGATCTGTTTTCTCTAGAAAAAAGGCGCTTGAGAGGTGAGGTGACATGAATTTTCATTGTCAGTAATGCTGAGGGCCATACAATAATTTAGAGGGCTGGATAATTTGGGCAGCCGTGTACTAGGCTGTATTTTTAAATGGGTTATGATATCAAAATTCCTATTTCTTCCTTTTTTTCATCATTATAAAATATAGATCAACACTTTTCACTGATGGAAAAGTTTATTGCTTTACTGTCAGTAAGCATTTAAATAAGTACGAAGAATAAAAAGCAGAGATGCATATTAATATCATCAAGTCACCTTAGGTATTATAATACAACATAAAACCATGTAAACCACAATTAATGTATGTCAGACAAGCAAACCTCTTAATTCACCAATTCTTTTTTTATTCTTTAAAGCACTGCTGCATCGCAAATCTAAATGATATAGTTCCCTTAAGCTGTAATAGATTTGTAGCAAATTGCAAATAAGGAAATACAATATTTATCACTGCATAAATATTACACTCACACCTACGCTCATTAGATTTAGCTATAAATATTTTGTCTAAAGTTAAACCAGTGCGTTGCATACTGTATTTTAGTATAGTTAGTGACTCTGTTCATTGTTAAATCAAAGTTTATTTTGGAAATTCTATCTATACTTTGTTATACCTGCACACTCTGTAAATCAGAGCCTCTAGTGATTTGGAGAGTAGATTTGTAGACAATTATATAAATCTCTAGACATCAAATTTTATGTGCAGAGAAATGAGAAAAAAAGACAAAATTTGGTGAACTGGAATAAAGATGCTCATACGTAGTGTACTAATTCACAGTAAATGTGCAGCTGTCAGTGTAAAACTAAGGCATTTATTTATTCTGTCATTCCCTAATATAGTTTTTTTAAAGCCCCAAGATAACTTTTTTTCAATTTTCAGTTCTGTGAAAAAATCAATATGGCACTGTATATAAATTAGGAATAAGGAAAGCTACAGGGATTGATTGTATTCTTGTAAACAAATTGTATCTGTAACACAATTATCTTTTCCAGGTGAAAGGGATATATGAGTTCAATAATAAAATACTATGGGGTAGATTTACCAAGCAGTGGATGCTGCTATCTACCCCCGTACTTTCTGGATCAACGGAATTGTTAGTTAAAAAGCAGCGGTCATAAGACCGCTGCTCCTTAACTCATCTGCCACCTCTGAGGTGGCGGACAGCAATCAGCCAGATCAGATAAGATCAGTTTAATTGACACCCCCTGCTAGAGGCCGATTGGCCACGAATATGCAATGATAAATGCCGACAACGTATGCTGTCGGCATTTATCGATGTGCGGCGGACATGATCCGCTACAGCGGATCATGTCAACCCACACATTGTTAAATCTACCCCTATAAGTAAGTAAGTATGTGCTTTAAAAGGATAGGGAAAACAAAATTAAAGGGATAGTAAACACCAAAAACAACGTATGCTGTCGGCATTTATCGATATGCGGCGGACATGATCCGCTACAGCAGATCATGTCAACCCACACATTGTTAAATCTACCCCTGTAAGTAAGTATGTGCTTTAAAAGGATAGGGAAAACAAAATTAAAGGGATAGTAAACACCAAAAATGTTATTGTTTAAAAAGATAATCTTTACCATTCCCCAGTTTTGCATAACCAACACTGTTATAGAAATATACTTTTTATCTCTGTAATTACCTTGTATCTAAGCCTCTGCTGACTGCCTCCTTATCTCAGATCTTTTGACAGACTTGCATTTCAGACTCTTAAATAACTTCATGTGCATGAGCACAATGTTATCTATATGAAACAGATGAACTAGTGCCCTCTAGCTGTGAAAAACTGTCAAATGCATTCAGAAAAGAGGCGGCCTTCAAGGGCTTTGAAATTAGCATGTGATCCTACCTAGGTTTAGCTTTCAATTAAGAATAACAAGAGAACACAGCAAATTTGATGATGAAAGTAAACTAGAAAGTTATTTAAAATGACATGCCCTATCTAAATCATAAAAGTTTAATTTGGACTTTAATATCCCTTTTAACGCTAATGGCTCAGATACAGTTAATTGTAAGAGATTTTTCAATTTGGCTTTATTATAACATTTAGTTTCTTTTCTTGGTATCCTTTTGTTGACAAGCATACTTAGAAGCAATGCAGTCCTAAAAGCTAGCTGATGATTGACAGCTACACACATTTGTCTCTTGTCATTGGTTCATCAGAAATGTTTATCTAGCTCCCAGTAGTGCATTTCTGCCCTAGAGTTTATTTCAACTGTTTTAAACCCCTTTGCAGGGATACATTTATATACAAGTAATAGTGCTTTTTCCTTTTCACTTTTTGAAATTGAAATAGGTTAAAAAAATAAATTGGCACATAAGTGTTTGTGCAATAATAAAATGCTTTGAGCTAGATTACAAGTGGAGCGTTTTTATCACTCCTGCTTGAGCATAAACTTTACTAGAAGTAAGCTTTTTTGCGTGCGTCGGGTAGCGTACATATTACAAGTTGAAAGTAAAATGTTTGAGCGAGTGAAACCCGATGCACGCTAACAGAAGGACTTTGATTATCGCAACCACATTAACTTATTCCTCCCATAGACTTCAATGGAGAGTGCAATAGAAAAAAACCTAAGACTTCTCACTTGTGCACTAACCCGGTTGTACTTATTTCACATTCCAAAGCTCCTTATACATATACCTGTACATCTATTCATTTAAGTATAGATATCTATTTTACATTAATATTTTCAGATTTAGATAGAAATACATATTTAAAAATAAAAATTACATTTTTTTCTAGTGAAGAACTTGACTAGATGTAAAATATGTGTAAACGCTTCAAGTTTTGCACTTTAGGTCTAACACTATGTTGGTTTAGTGCAAATGAAGTATTAGTAATCTTAAAACACGCTCTGAAATATTAAATATAAAATATGAAAAATTATTAAAGATACTGTAAAAAAATACAAAATATGTATATTATATGGATTATTTAGATTTTTTACATTATTTATAATAATTTTTAATAATTATTATTTAGATTTTTTAATTTTATATTTAATATCTATAGAACTTTCGCTAAACCAACACTGCGTCAGACTGAAAGTGCAAAATCCATATTTTACATTCCTATGTTTTTCACATAGAAAAAAAAACATAATTTTTATTATTAAATATATATTTCTAAATATATTTGATAATGTTAATGTAACATAGATATCTTTACCTATATAGCTATAGGAATATATATATATAGGTAATTTGATACTACTGAGAATCATCACTCTAGCCTCACTTTGGATCAGCACAGACTGAATTCTGAATCCTCATTAATTGTTCCTGGGATCTCAGCTCTCTCCCTCAGCGGTTCACCATTCTGCCAGCACTATTTGCGATCAGCTGTGTTTGTATCTGCACGGAGCATTTTGCTCAAGAAAGATTGTATCCCAAAAAAACTCCTACCAAAAAGGGATGTGAGTGGAATAAGAGGCCGGGAGAAATACTTGTCCAGATCTCGAGTTACAGACAGCGACACCCGGCATTCAGGTTGGATTTGTCCTGACTTCTTTGATTAAGCACTTTCATAGCAAGCGGTTCTGAGCGGAACTTTCAAACTACATGCTCAAACATACCTCACAAGTTTGAGGTTGACTCTTGTGAGTAGATACCCTACGGGGAGCAGTTTTAATATACCCCTGTATTATTGTTTAAATTAAATTGATTTGCACTATGTAGGTGCCTTTGTGCGCTTTCTTTCTCATTTTTTTAGATTTCTACCTTACTCCGTGAGATTCCGGAGGATTAATAAGATACAGCAGCCGACACCTACAATTGATCTGCACTATTACGTGGGATCCAACCAACTTATCCTTTTTATTGTGATTTATTATCTTATCATTATATATTTCATTCTGTTATATATTTTCAATGAATCAATATTATTTGATTATTTGAATGTTTTGATTTTGGCATCATCCAGATATTTATATTGTATTTTAAAAAAATAGGTTTATTTAGAGCGCAGTTCTGTGTTTTGAAAGAGAGGTTTTTTAACCCTTTGACATACACGCTTTTTTTGTTTCATATATATATATATATATATATATATATATATATATATATATATATATATATATATATATATATATATATATATATATATTTACAATTAAAAAAATCTGTATGTGAAAAACATTTGAATGCTAAATATATACAGTAAATTTATAGAAAAACACATAAATACATATGTAAACATATATATATATATATATATATATATATATATATATATATATATATATATATATATATATATATACTGTATGTGTATATATATATATATATATATATTTGTTTATATATATATATATATATATATGTACATGTGTATGTATATATGTATGTGTGTGTATATATGTATATATGTGTGTGTGTATATGTATATATGTATGTGTGTGTGTGTATGTATTTATGTATGTGTGTGTGTGTATGTATATATATATATATATATATATATATATATATATATATATATATATATATATATATATATATATATATAGTCCCAGAGTATCTAGTGAATTACTAGATTTAGGGGTTGCCATTTTCAAGCACTGAGGTATTGATGTATTTAACATCTAATGTATATGTGCTATATGTAGGATTAGGGCAGCAAAGAGTTATTGCACCCAGGCATGTATAAATGAAGGCAGATGGATGCAACAGACATCAACTTGTTATGCCTGATGAAGCCCTGTTAGCGATCTGCAGTGGGGTGAAACACATGTAGCTGGAAAGACACGCTATGAGTAAGAAGTAGCGTGTTCATCTTTTCACAGAGCCATAACTCTCTCTATGCGTATGGGGACGTTTATTTCAACTTTAACATCTCTGGAAACTACTAACGGCAAGAGCCTGCAATCGTCTTTCAAATTGCTAAGGGACACCAGTCTTGGAAGTTAGCAGCGTCACCAGTGGAGGCGGACACACAGAGAAGGTGTTTTTATAGAAACACTGGTCCTGCCGAAAGGGTAAGGAATGGAGATCTGCATTAGATTTACCAAGTCAGAGCTGGTGAGTCCCTTAGCATATTCCTGGTGGTCCGGTGAGCTTGGTCTCTAGGAGGACTGCAATTCATTATCGTACGTTGGTGATTATACAGAGAATGCCCTACTACTGAGAGGAGGGAGTTCCGGTATAAAGATTTGCAGTTCTCTGTGGATACATTAAGTGATACTTCTTTTGGAACATTAGCAGACTGCTAGTTACTTTGTGCTGAATACCTTTTGGTTAAGATCTTTTCAGGACTGCCGATACCTGAGCTTGTCCCATTTGGCCAGATGCGATGACTAACCTTTCCATTTTTGCTTTTAAATCTTAGCTGAGAACTTGTAAGTGAGTGCTGGGTTTTCTCTGTGTGTTGTATTAATTTGTTTTGTAATTTTCCCTATGGTTCTTGCACCCAGACCTGTCTGGGGTTAACTGCTTGTGGCTCTGGGGACAGCACACCTTCCTGTGAGTGCCAGTGGCACCCAGGGCTGGACATGTTGCAGGGTCATGGGATGTGTACCCGGTCCGGTATGAGAGTGCAGTTCCCTTCCGTGTTTTGTATATGTCTAGGGTGGTTACATATTCCTGTGCTCCCTTCCCTTGTTTTCAGTTTGTTTGGATTTGAAAGCTTGCATTGTGTGGCGGATCATGTCGGACAGACATTTGATAAATCAGCCCCAATGTATCAACAGAAAAAGTACAATGTTGTCTACTTTGAGGATATGTTAACAGATAAAACTTATAAAATAAAAGTCCTTTATGATTTCCAAAGGAAAGGAAAACAAACAGTAGTGATATAATTTCATTATAACTATTACAATATCTATATTCTCTACCTTCATACAATGGCGCCGATTTATCAAGCTCCGTATGGAGCTTGATGCCCCCTGCCAGAAACAGAAGTTATGAAGCTGCGGTCTAAAGACCGCTGCTCCATAACCTGTCCGCATGCTCTGAGGCCGCGGACAGAAATTAACCCAATTGAATACGATCGAGTTAATTGACAACCCATGCTAGCGGCCGATTGGCTGCAAATCTGCAGGGGGCGGGCATTGCACCAGCAGTTCACAAGAACTGCTGGTGCAATGATAAATGCTGTCTTTTTTTATCACAGTGTTATTATGAGTGTAACTGGACTATTAAAGGTATTTTTGATGTGTTTTGTGCAACTTTTTTGTCTTGCGTAACAGTGAACCAGAGCTCTGAAGTCATGCTAACCCGATGCACATACAATTAGATTGCGCTCAAGCAAATGCTTTTAATTTCAACTCGTAATATTCACACAAAGAGACGCAATGTACCTCTTATTGCTTGCAAGCAACAGTTATCGCTCCACTCGTAATCTAGCCCTTTATCGGGACATTTTAGTGCAAACATCAATGGGGCTTATGTCATCTAGTTAACCATAGACTATTCTACAGAAATACTTTAATAATTTTTATGGATGTGTTTAAATCATACCTCCTGTTTTCAAATATTACCCAGGAATAGTTGGCTATGACCAGATCTTAGATGCGCCATGTTAATCCATAGCATCCCATAAATGGTTTAGTCTTATAAGGAGGTGGAACCTGAGCAGGCTAGGGTGAAGATTGGTTATTTATTAGTGTTTAGGTCTAAACACAACCTGTTGAGGAAGACAAGAGTGTAGCTACAGAGGTCTCAGATGTCTCAATTAAGAATTGGCCTGCACCTCTAGGGGCCCATCTAGACCTTTAATCAGTAATGCCATCACTACAGGGAGGCATGTGGGGGCCTTGCTCCACTTCCACCATAGTTGGCCCTTTAGTGTGCCCCCCTCTACAGAACTGGGCTCACAGTGTAAGGAAAGTGCATGGATTTACTTTGACAATGTGTCAGCATAGGTTTCAAGATGGCCACCACAGTGCTGTTGTACATAAAACCTGTTACTATATTAGTATAGACTACACAAGTTCATATAGTTTTTGTTTATTGCAAACTGCTGTTCTTGGAGACCTGTTGTTCGAATGGGTCCTTCTTGTTCAAATTCTTTACCAGAATGAAGATCCTGGACTCTCTTTGGGTAGACTTTAATCCGTCTGATATATCTTTCTTGCAATGGTGGTAGGAATGTTGGATTCTTGTCCTTTAGGAGGAGGTAATGCCTCTAGGTGGTGAGAATCTCCTTCCCCTCAGAGTGCAGTCAAGACGTGATTCCTTTCAAATTGTGAGATTGTGGATTTCTAGGCCATTCAGCTCCCTTCTTCTGCGTGGATTTATCCGGCCCTTCCAGATTCCATCAATTAATGTCGAACTGTTGAGACACCTCCACATATACTTCTGTTAAATAATTATTCCAGTTAGCAGCTGTTGCCTTATCCATATAGCGACATTTGCAGAAGATTTTTACAATGTGGGATAAAAAAGGGGGACAAGTATAGGAGGTCAAAATCTGTGCCTGTCCTGGACTGGATAAGGCAACAGCTTCTAAATGGAATAATTATTTAACAGAAGTATATGTGGAGGTGTCTCAACAGTTCGACATTAATTGATGGAATCTGGAAGGGCCGGATAAATCCACGCAGAAGAAGGGAGCTGAATGGCCTAGAAATCCACAATCTCACAATTTGAAAGGAATCACGTCTTGACTGCACTCTGGGGGAAGGAGATTCTCACCACCTAGAGGCATTACCTCCTCCTAAAGGACAAGAATCCAACATTCCTACCACCATTGCAAGAAAGATATATCAGACGGATTAAAGTCTACCCAAAGAGAGTCCAGGATCTTCATTCTGGTAAAGAATTTGAACAAGAAGGACCCATTCGAACAACAGGTCTCCAAGAACAGCACCAGGACACAGGAGAACTATCCTAGTGAATCATCTTTAAACCTGGGCACATCGCTTACCTCATATGATTGAGGACACATCTGGTAAGCAGAAATTTCACTATTGAATCCACAAATTGTGATGAAATTCAACGTCTAAGACTATTTCCACATTTCTTCTTTCACATATATATATATTTTTGGATATATTTTTGGACCTATTTATTGTTTACAGTATAGCTGAGCGCCTCTACCACAAGTTGAAATTGTTCTCTTTGTATACTATATATATATATATATATATATATATATATATATATATATATATATAACTTTAGCTTTACAATATTCTTCCTAAAGGGTAATATTTTCATAGTACACTTTATTAAATATGAATATCACACAAATTTGATATTTCATGTTTTCAGATACTTGACTGCAAAGGGCTCCAATGCACTTATACATATGTATGCATATGTATTTATGTGTTTATATGTGTCTGTAAATCCATATAAACACAAATAAATACATAAGTACATACATATCCAGACATGTATATGTTTATATATCTATGTTAAAACAATTTGCAGTTCTTTTTTTTCTTTCTAACACTTGAGACCTCATATCATTGAGCCCTTATAACTATTTATGCTATTTTTTTATTCATAATATTTATTAGTTTTCTTATGAGTGTAACTGTACTATTAAATGTATTTTTGATTGTTTTGTACAACTTTTTTGACTTGTGTAACAGTTATCCAGATGCACATTAAATTCAATTGTGCTCAAGCGAACACATTCACTTTCAGCTTGTAATATACAAGCTACTTTCGACCTTTACAAAGAGCCGCAATAAACCCCATATTGCTTGCGCGCAACAGTTAGCGCACCACTTGTAATCTAGTACATAATCAGAAAATACATTTGTTAAAATCTACCTTAATGATTCCATAGAATGCAAATAGAAGATGAGCCTAAATCATCAGTCCCGCATTATATATCTCAGTGTTCCAACACTCCTCCTCCTATCCAGAGTGGTTTGCATATAAAAGACAAAATAAAAATAAATTATAAGGCTCTTATTTTGTAATGCTGCCAATTTTCTACTCACTTCTTTAAGAACTTTAATCTGCATCCAATTAGAACACTTCTCCATGTATCCTGGCACAGTGAGAGCTAAAAAGTTAAAAGCTAGATTACCTTTGGCGCGCTAACTGTAGCACGCAAGTGATATCAGTTTTTTTCTCGCAATCACGATTTACGCTCGTCAGGTAAGTGCAACCTCAAATCTTGCGTAAAGGGTAGGGGAAGAAAATAAAGTAGCCTTGAACACAACATAAATCCACAGACTAAAACTGTCTGATATAACTTTTTAAATCATTTTAATTTAATTTTGTAAGGGGTCAAAGATAGATGGTATAAGGTATTTGTAAAAAAGGCTGCAAAGGGCTTTAACATATATATGCATACACAGACATGTCTAAATATATGTATTTAAGCATTTGTGTTTTTACTGTTTTATTGTGTTTTTACTGAACTGTACATATTTTACATTCCAATGTTCTTCACATACAGAACAATGTACATTTTGTTGTAAATAAATGTGTATATACCTATATTTGTATATTTATTCCTATAGATATATAGGTATAGATATGTATTTTTCTAATATACGTATTTAATAATACAAAGTACATTATTTTCAGTCGCCTAGATTTAGAGTTCTGCGGCCAAAGGGGTGCGTTAGCTACGCTGGCTTTTTTCTGGCCGCACCTTTTAAATACCGCTGGTATTTAGAGTTCACAGAATGGCTGTGTTAGGCTCCAAAAAAGGAGCGTATAGCATATTTACCGCAACTTCAACTCTCGATACCAGCGGTGCTTACGGACGCGGCCAGCTTCAAAAACGTGCTCGTGCATGATTCCCCCATAGAAAACAATGGGGCAGTTTGAGCTGAAAAAAAACCTAACACCTGCAAAAAAGCCGCGTTCAGCTCCTAACGCAGCCCCATTGTTTTCTATGTGGAAACACTTCCTACGTCTGCACCTAACACTCTAACATGTACCCCGAGTCTAAACACCCCTAACCTTACACTTATTAACCCCTAATCTGCCGTCCCCGCTATCGCTGACCCCTGCATATTATTTTTAACCCCTAATCTGCCGCTCCGTACACCCCTGCCACCTACATTATCCCTATGTACCCCTAATCTGCTGCCCTAACATCGCCGACCCCTATATTATATTTACTAACCCTTAATCTGCCGCCCCCAACGTCGCCTCCACCTAACTACACTTATTAACCCCTAATCTGCCGACCGGACCTGAGCACTACTATAATAAATGTATTAACCCCTAATCCGCCTCACTCCCGCCTCAATAACCCTATAATAAATAGTATTAACCCCTAATCTGCCCTCCCTAACATTGCCGACACCTAACTTCAAGTATTAACCCCTAATCTGCCGACAGGAGCTCACGGCTACTCTAATAAATTTATTAACCCCTAAAGCTAAGTCTAACTTTAACCCTAACACCCCCCTAAATTAAATGTAATTTAAATCTAACGAAATAAATTAACTCTTATTAAATAAATTATTCCTATTTAAAGCTAAATACTTACCTGTAAAATAAACCCTAATATAGCTACAATATAAATTATAATTATATTATAGCTATTTTAGGATTTATATTTATTTTACAGGTAACTTTGTATTTATTTTAACCAGGTACAATAGCTATTAAATAGTTAAGAACTATTTAATAGCTAAAATAGTTAAAATAATTTCAAAATTACCTGTAAAATAAATCCTAACCTAAGTTACAATTAAACCTAACACTACACTATCAATAAATAAATTAAATAAAATACCTACAATTACCTACAATTAAACCTAACACTACACTATCAATACATTAATTAAATACAATACCTACAAATAACTACAATTAAATAAACTAACTAAAGTACAAAAAATAAAAAAGAACTAAGTTACAAAAAATAAAAAAATATTTACAAACATTAGAAAAATATTACAACAATTTTAAACTAATTACACCTACTCTAAGCCCCCTAATGAAATTACAAAGCCCCCCAAAATAAAAAAAATGCCCTACCCTATTCTAAATTAAAAAAGTTCAAAGCTCTTTTACCTTACCAGCCCTGAACAGGGCCCTTTGCGGGGCATGCCCCAAGAAATTCAGCTCTTTTGCCTGTAAAAAAACACATACAATACCCCCCCCCAACATTAGAACCCACATACCCCTAATCTAACCCAAACCCCCTTAAATAAACCTAACACTAAGCCCCTGAAGATCTTCCTACCTTATCTTCACCTCACCGGGTATCACCGATCGGTCCTGGCTCCAAAATCTTCATCCAACCCAAGCGGGGGGCTGGCGATCCATAATCCTGCGGCTGAAGAGGTCCAGAAGAGGCTCCAAAATCTTCATCCTATCCGGGAAGAAGAGGCGATCCAGACCGGCAACCATCTTGATCCAAGCGGCATCTATCTTCATCCGATGAGGAACGGCTCCATCGTGAAGACCTCCAGCGCGGATCAATCTTCTTCCGACGACGTCCAACTGAAGAATGACGGTTCCTTTAAGGGACGTCATCCAAGATGGTGTCCCTCGAATTCCGATTGGCTGATAGGATTCAGGATCGGATCAGCCAAAATTTTCCTACCTTAATTCCGATTGGCTGATAGAATCCTATCAGCCAATCGGAATTCGAGGGACGCCATCTTGGATGACGTCTCTTAAAGGAACCGTCATTCTTCAGTTGGACATCGTCGGAAGAAGATTGATCCGCGCTGGAGGTCTTCACGATGGAGCCGTTCCTCATCGGATGAAGATAGAAGATGCTGCTTGGATCAAGATGGTTGCCGGTCTGGATCGCCTCTTCTTCCCGGATAGGATGAAGACTTTGGAGCCTCTTCTGGACCTCTTCAGCCGCAGGATTATGGATCGCCAGCCCCCGTTTGGGTTGGATGAAGATTTTGGAGCCAGGACTGATCGGTGATACCCGGTGAGGTGAAGATAAGGTAGGAAGATCTTCAGGGGCTTAGTGTTAGGTTTATTTAAGGGGGGTTTGGGTTAGATTAGGGGTATGTGGGTGGTGGGTTGTAATGTTGGGCGGGGGTATTGTATGTGTTTTTTTGCAGGCAAAAGAGCTGAATTTCTTGGGGCATGCCCCGCAAAGGGCCCTGTTCAGGGCTGGTAAGGTAAAAGAGCTTTGAACTTTTTTAATTTAGAATAGGGTAGGGCATTTTTTTATTTTGGGGGGCTTTGTAATTTCATTAGGGGGCTTAGAGTAGGTGTAATTAGTTTAAAATTGTAATATTTTTCTAATGTTTGTAAATATTTTTTTATTTTTTGTAACTTAGTTCTTTTTTATTTTTTGTACTTTAGTTAGTTTATTTAATTGTAGTTATTTGTAGGTATTGTATTTAATGAATGTATTGATAGTGTAGTGTTAGGTTTAATTGTAGGTAATTGTAGGTATTTAATTTAATTTATTTATTGATAGTGTAGTGTTAGGTTTAATTGTAATTTAGGTTAGGATTTATTTTACAGGTAATTTTGTAATTATTTTAACTATTTTAGCTATTAAATAGTTCTTAACTATTTAATAGCTATTTACCTGGTTAAAATAAATACAAAGTTACCTGTAAAATAAATATAAATCCTAAAATAGCTATAATATAATTATAATTTATATTGTAGCAATATTAGGGTTTATTTTACAGGTAAGTATTTAGCTTTAAATAGGAATAATTTATTTAATAAGAGTTAATTTATTTCGTTAGATTTAAATTATATTTAACTTAGGGGGGTGTTAGGGTTAGGGTTAGACTTAGCTTTAGGGGTTAATCCATTTATTACAGTAGCGGTGAGATTCGGTCGGCAGATTAGGGGTTAATAATTGAACATGTATTACTTACCAAGCTTAAATACAAGTCCAATGCCCACCCACAGAGCTACCCGTGGTGAACTGGAACTCACAGCAATCACGTGGTCAGCCCCCACGTCATGTGTTGCTATGGAGACCGGACACCGCATGGTAGCCGATCGTGAATTAAAAACCAATATTAAAAACAGGAGATATACATAATCTACATTTGGCTACACAATACATCACGATATGTAGGTAATTAAAGGGGAATGCCACAAATCAAACATTAGCGATGTCAACATGCACGCTGTCCTGTATATCACATTGGTCCGGGCTTCACCAATCACGTGAGGGTATAGAGCCGGCGCCAAAAAATAAGTAAACAGCTGAGTGTCATAGTGAACATCGCTAACACGGATACAATTGTTGCCATTGTCAAAAATTTATGCACAATTGCATACAAGTGTAATCAATGCTAATCAAGACACAAGATCCCAAGTGCACATAAATCTGTCTATCTGATAGTGCTGTTTCTAGCTACCTAGTTAAAATAAATACAAAAGTACCTGTAAAATAAAACCTAACCTAAGTTACAATTACACTACACTATAATTAAATTAATTCCCTAAATTAACTACAATTAATTACAATTAAATAAAATTAACTAAAGTACAGAAAACAAACAAACAATAAATTACAGAAAAAAATAAAATAATTACATGAATTTTAAACTAATAAACCTAATCTAATCCACCTAATAAAATAAAAAAGCCCCCCAAAATAATAAAAATCCCTACCCTATACTAAATTACAAATAGCCCTTAAAAGGGCTTTTTGAGGGGCATTGCCCCAAAGTAATCTGCTCTTTACCTGTAAAAAAAATTACAATACCCCCCAACATTAAAACCCACCACCCACAAACCCAACCCTACTCTAAAACCCACCCAATCCCCCTTTAAAAAAAACTAACACTAACCCCTTGAAGATCACCCTACCTTGAGAAGTCTTCACCCAACCGGGCCGAAGTCCTCAACGAAGCCGGGCAGAAGTGGTTCTCCAGACGGGCAGAAGTCTTCATCCAAGCCATGCAGAAGAGGTCCTCCACATGGGCAGAAGTCTTCATCCAGGCGGCATCTTCTATCTTGCATTCTATTGGCTGTTCCAATCAGCCAATAAAATGTGAGCTCAATCCTATTGGCTGATTGCATCAGCCAATAGGATTTTTCATACCTTAATTCCGATTGGCTGATGTGCATTCATTTTCTCAGCCAATCAGAATTCAAGGGACGCCATTTTAGATGACGTCATTTAAAGGAATATTCATTTGTCGGGTAGTCGTCGGCCTGGAAGGATGCTCAGCGTCGGATGTCTTGAAGATGGACCCGCTCCACTCCGGATGGATGAAGATAGAAGATGCCGTCTGGATGAAGACTTCTGCCCATCTGGAGGACCACTTCTGCCCGGCTTCGTTGAGGACTTCGGCCCAGTTGGGTGAAGACTTCTCAAGGTAGGGTGATCTTCAAGGGGTTAGTGTTAGGTTTTTTTAAAGGGGGATTGGGTGGGTTTTAGAGTAGGGTTGGGTGTGTGGGTGGTGGGTTTTAATGTTGGGGGGTATTGTAATTTTTTTTACAGGTAAAGAGCTGATTACTTTGGGGCAATGCCCCTCCAAAAGCCCTTTTAAGGGCTATTTGTAATTTAGTATAGGGTAGGGATTTTTATTATTTTTGGGGGCTTTTTTTGTTTTATTAGGGGGATTAGATTAGGTGTAATTAGTTTAAAATTCTTGTAATTATTTTATTTTTTTCTGTAATTTAGTGGGGGGGTTTTGTCCTTTAGTCAATTTTATTTAATTGTAATTAATTGTAGTTAATTTAGGGAATTAATTTAATTATAGTGTAGTGTTAGGTGTAATTGTAACTTAGGTTAGGTTTAATTTTACAGGTACTTTTGTATTTATTTTAACTAGGTAGCTATTAAATAGTTAACTATTTAGTAACTATTCTACCTAGTAAAAATAAATACAAAGTTGCCTGTAAAACAAAAATAAACCCTAAGCTAGCTACAATGTAACTATTAGTTATATTGTAGCTATCTTAGGGTTTATTTTATAGGTAAGTATTTAGTTTTAAAAAGGAATGATTTAGTTAATTATAGGAATATTTATTTAGATTTATTTAAATTATATTTAAGTTAGTGGGTGTTAGGTTTAGGGTTAGACTTAGGTTTAGGGGTTAATATGTTTATTATAGTGGCAGCAGTGTAGGGGGGGCAGATTAGGGGTTAATATGTAAAATGTAGGTGGCAGCAGTGTAGGGGGGCAGATTAGGGGTTAATAAATATAATGTAGGTGGCGGTGGGCTCCGGGAGCGGTGGTTTAGGGGTTAAACACTTTAGTTGCGGCGGGGTTCGGGAGAGGCGATTTAGAGGTTAATAAATTTAATGTAGGTGGCGGCGGTGTGGGGGGGCTGATTAGGGGTGTTTAGACTCGGTACATGTTAGTGTGTTAGTTGTAGACATTCCCATAGAAAACAATGGGATATCGGGCAGCAGCGAACATGAGCTTTCGCTGCTTTCCGACTCCCATTGATTCCTATGGTATCCGCGGCCTCCAGGACGGCGGATTTAAAAACAGGTACGCTGGGCCGAAAAAGTGGCGAGCGTACCTGCTAGTTATTTGATAACTAGCAAAAGTAGTCAGATTGTGCCGAACTTGCGTTCGGAACATCTGTAGTGACTTAAGAATCGATCTGTGTCGGACTGAGTTTGGCAGATCGTATGTTACGTCACTTAATTCTACTTTTGCCGGTCTGTAGGGTTTGATAACTAAGGCAAATCAGGCTCACCACAAATACGCTGCAGAATTCCAGCATATTTGCGGTTTACAGCTTGATAAATAGAGGCCTAAGTCTCCTATAACCCTCCTACTAATCAGTGCTGCTGCTGCCATCTTTGTTGTTGGAAACCCCCCCAAATACATAGAATAGAAAGGGCAAGAAAACATTTTCCTTTTTCATTATATACTTCTCTTTCTAATACATTATTATTCTTAAATCTTGTAATCCCAAAGTTGAAACAGCACTACTTCTAATGCAGGTAGACATATAAATGCTTGGATTAACAGTCAAAATTCAACTTCAGCATATATGAATATATATATATGTATATATTTCTCCACTCATAAAGACTCACATTGTGGAAATACTAATAACACTACTAAACTCCAGTTCAAAATTGACTGAAATGGGTACAACTTGTACAGTAAGGATGGATTGCACCTGAATGACATGGGTGCTGGTGTATTAGGGGAAAGGATGGTAGCACGTTTAGAGAATCTTTTAAACTAGGCAAAGGGGGGGAGGGTCAATTAGAACACAATAGAACAGAGAGATCAGTATGTGAATATGTATATAAGAAGCAAAAGTAAAATGGGGAAGCTGAAGCTCTTAGTTGCAGAAGAGGACAATGACATTATCAGTATAACTGAAACTTGGTGGGATGATTCATATGACTGGGCAGTTAATTTAGAGGGGTATACTTTATTTCGGAGGGACAGGAATAATAAAAGGGGTGGAGGAATCTGCATGTATATTAAACTTAACCTTAATCCTACAATAAGGGAAGATATTTAAGCTAAAGGTGACAATGTAAAGACCCTGTGGGTTGAAATAAAGAGTGAGGGGGGAAATCCTTAATAAAATATTACTTGGAACATGCTACAAGCCCCCTAACATTAGTGACCTGGAGGAAACTTAACTACTTATGCAAATAGGTAAGGTTGCTAATAACAGTGCTGTAATTATGGGAGATTTTAACTACCCTGGTATAAACTGGGACAACAAAACTAGTAATTTAGCTAAGGGGGGTAGATTTTTAAATGTACTCAGGGATAACTTCTTGTCACAATTAATAGAGGAGCCAACTAGGAGTAAAGCTATATTGGATTTAGTGCTATCAAATAATACAGATATAATATCAAACATAGAAGTCAAAGAACATTTGGGTAGAAGTGATCAGCAGTATAGTAAAGGTTTAACTAAGACTTTTAATTTTATAAGAAAGCAAAATTCAACGATTTAAGTAAATCATTAAATAACATAAATTGGGACAAAGTATTGTGGTATACCTTTAACTCTAACCCCTCCTATTTGGTCTCCACCCTATTTAAGGACTACCTGTAACACTCATTTACTGCCTGATTATTGAAGTCATAGCTACTCTGTTGTAGCTTTCCTTATTTCAGGTCTCCTATTGCTTGTATCCTGTGCAAGGTGGTTTACTATGTTTACTCTTGCTACGTCTTGAATCTCTTACGATCTTATCGTTACTTTGTCATTACCGACTCTGGATCATTCAACGGCCGGATCTACTTTTTCACCGCTACCCGGAAGTAAGCCGCATTCACACACGCTGCCTGTCCCAGACACGGATCTTCCAATGCGGTAACAGAATAATCACGGTCCTCAAGGTGGTAACGTACACGAACAAAGCTAAAGCCTTTAAACTTCTTATCTGCTTGTTTTTTGTTACCATACTGAATTATTGGGCATATCCTATTACCTGCAACATCCAATATAACCAAACATTGTATGTCTGTGGAATGTCTGAACTTGTAAATATTTTAGGCTGTGTGTGATTGCGTGAAGTAAAAAGGATCAATTGTTTCTACCATTTCAGACTCTGAGCTTGTCAGTATTTCTTTTTCATCTGTGGCCTCCGGTTACATATATATATATATCGAACATAAGATATATATTATATTAATAAATCCTTATGTTTATTAACACCTAAGTCAGTAGTTAATATATAAATTCATCATATATTAAATGTCTCATATTGTTTAATCAGGCTACATAGAAGTTGTTTTCTGATTACTACAAAAAAGAGCAACAAGCTCTAATTTTAGGGCTAACCTTTATAACAAATGTGCAAATACTTGTTTACTGAAATACAAAGCTCAGAATACCGCATAATAATCAGGCCCAAAACCGAATTTTGAAATAATTAACATTATGGATCCTAATGAAATAAAAAAGGAGTTTAATAATGTCTATCTTAAACTTGATTATTTAGCAAGAGCTGTGACTGAAGTGCAGACTGAAAATGCTGCACTTAAAACTATAGTTAAAGATTTTGTTACACAAAAGCCTCATGACCCACCTGAACCTCATATTAATTATCCACAACCTTTTTCAGGGAAACGTTCTGAGTTCAGGGAATTTAAGAATGCCTGTAATTTATTATTTTCTCTTAGACCTAAGACTTATCATACTGAGCGGATTAAAGTTTGTACCACAATATCTTTCCTACAAGGTGAACCCAGGACTTGGGCTAATAGGTTTTTTGAAAACAATAACAATATCCTGGATTCATTACAAGATTTTTTTTCTGCTTTAACTAGTCTATATCAAGACTCAAATTCTCAAATAAATGCTGAAATGAGATTGAGGTCTTTAAAACAGGGTAAGAGAAATGTGGAAGATTATACCACTGAGTTTCAGATGTGGGCAGAGGACTCTCAGTGGAATGAAATCAGTTTGAAGAATCAATATCGTTTAGGTTTATCTGAAATACTCAAAGATGAACTTTCCCGTCTTGAGATCCCAGATACCCTTGAGGGTCTTATTAAATTAAGTACATCTTTAGATCGTCGTTTGAGAGAAAGGAGGGCAGAGAAGGCCTCTAATGATACCTCATACAGAAAACCTTACCAAGTCACAACAAGTCATGACAGAGCTCATGGCAGTGCTACCCCTATGGAGATTGGTGTTCTTAGAGGACCTCTGCCACCAGAGGAAAAAATTAGAAGGAGGTTGGAAAATCTCTGTTTATATTGTGCTCAAAAAGAACATGTAGTATCTACTTGTCCTTTGTTGAAAAAACAAAAGAATGGTAAGACAATAACCAGTGACTTTATTTACAGCATAGCTAATGATACACACATGACTTTGTCCATTTCTTTACAGTGGGACCAGAAAAATATCCAAACCAAGGCATTAATTGATTCAGGAGCATCCGGAAATTACATTGATTCCACTTATGTAAATAAAAATCGAATACCTATTATTTGTAAACAAAATCCTGTATCTATTAAGCTGATAGATGGTTCATTAATAGAACAAGGACCTATTACACATCATACTATTCCCCTGCTTGTAACATCATTGCAGGGACACAGTGAATATTTATCTTTTGATCTCATATCCATACATCAGCATACTCTCATCCTAGGCTATCCTTGGTTGAAGAAACACAACCCACACATAAATTGGGTTTCAAATAAGGTAACATTAGATTCTGCTTTTTGTTTAAACACTTGTTACCCACATCAAACCATAGCGTCAATTGATATTGGTTTACCCTCGTGTTATCAGGATTTGGCAGATGTATTTAATTTAAAAGAGGCAGAAAACCTTCCACCTCATAGGGATTTTGACTGTCCTATCGATATAATACCTGGTTCCAAAATCCCTCATGGTAAGATCTATCCCCTCTCTCAAGAGGAACTCCAGTATATAAGAAACTACCTAGACGAAAATTTACGTAAGGGATTTATTTCACACTCCACATCCCCTGCAGCTGCAGGAATGTTTCTAGTAAGAAACAAGGATGGTACCATAAGACCTATTATTGATTATAGAGCATTAAATAACATCACAATAAAAAACAGATACCCTTTACCTTTAATACCTGAACTTTTGGAACGTCTAACTGGTGCAACTATTTACACCAAATTAGATTTAAAGGGAGCTTATAATTTGATTAGAATTAAAGAAGGTCACGAATGGAAAACGGCATTCAGGACCAGATATGGCCTTTTCCAATATAATGTAATGCCTTTTGGTCTGAGTAATGCTCCGGCAACTTTTCAGTTTTTTATAAATGAGATCTTTCGTGACCTGATAGACGTTTGTGTCATAATATACCTTGACGACATATTAATTTATTCTAGAACACCTCAAGAACATGAAAAACATGTACGCTGGGTATTAACTCGTTTAAAAGAACACAAACTATATGCTAAACTGGAAAAATGTTCCTTTCATGTCACAGAAATAAAATTCTTGGGTTACATCATCAGTCCCAACAAAATTCAAATGGATCCGGAGAAGGTATCAGCAATTCTAAATTGGCCTACTCCTACTTCCACAAAATCTGTACAACGATTCATTGGTTTTGCGAATTTTTATAGGAAGTTTATAAAAAATTTCTCTTCAATCGTTAAACCATTAACAACACTCACTAGTGAAAAACAAAGATTTAAGTGGACAGAATCCGCTAGTCTTGCCTTTAATAAATTGAAAGAATATTTTACTACAGCACCCATTCTAGCTATGCCAGATTTTGATTTAGAATTTATCCTTGAAGTAGATGCATCCGACTCAGGTATCGGTGCAGTTTTATCACAACAAGATAAGAACAAGACTGAGATTCATCCTATTGCTTTCTATTCAAAAATGTTAACTAGCGCTGAGAAAAACTATAGCATAGGGGATAAAGAACTTCTAGCTATAAAACGTGCTCTAGATCACTGGAGACATTTATTAGAAGGTTCTAAGCTACCTTTTAAGATTTATACTGACCATAAAAATCTTGAATTTCTAAAAACAAGTAAGACCTTGTCTGCAAGACAAGCAAGATGGTCTATATTCTTTGATCGTTTCAATTTTCTTTTAACCTACAGACCAGGACACTTCAATACCAAAGCCGATGCTCTCTCTAGATTACATGAACAAGACACTCATAATCAAATTAACCAAATCATTCCAAAAGAAAAAATTATAGGTTTACTAACACCTTTAGAAGAGGAGATATTAAAAGAATTAAAACATGAACCACCACATGGAATAGACTGTCAAAAAGATTCCAATACTGGTCTTTTTTATCATAATTCTAAACTATATATCCCCAAACAAATTAGATCTTCTATTCTTAAACAAACCCATGACGGGACACTAGCAGGTCATCCAGGTATTTCTAAAACTATAGACCTAACCAGGAGAAATTATTGGTGGCCACTCATGGATACCTATATTACAAATTATGTAAAACATTGTGATACCTGTGCCAGAAACAAGTTAACACACAAAAGACCATCAGGTCTTTTATCTCCTCTGCCTATTCCTGACAAACCCTGGAGTACCATATCAATGGACTTTATTGTCGAGTTACCTGAATCCCACCATTACAATACTATTTTAGTTGTCATTGATCATTTAACAAGACTGGCTCATTACATTCCCCTAAAAGGTCTCCCTACAGCTTTCACTACAGCTCACGTTTTCCTAGACAACATAGTTCGCTTACATGGACTGCCCAAGGTTATTATAACTGATCGTGGTACACAGTTTACCTCTAATTTTTGGAGATCCTTATGTAAGCTAATCAAAATTGATTCAAGATACTCAACTGCTTTTCACCCTCAGACAAATGGCCTTACAGAACGACTCAACCAAACCCTTGAGCAATATCTTCGTTGTTATATATCTCATCTGCAGGATGACTGGTCATCCTATTTACCTTTGGCTGAATTCTGTTATAACAATACTACTTCTACATCAACTAAACTATCCCCATTCTTCGTTACTTATGGATATCATCCTACTACCATTTCATTGTCCTCTCAACAAGTGAACTCTCCCTCAGCATTGGATTTCGCAACTACCCTACAAGAAAGACTTAACATCCTGAAAAAACATCTTTCGGAAGCTAAAGATTATCAAAAAAGGTTATATGATACCCATCACACTGCTAGCCCGGCTTATCAGATTGGAGATTTAGTACTACTCTCGACAAAGAATCTCAAACTGTCAGTTCCTAGCAAAAAGTTAGCAAATCAATACTTGGGTCCTTTTAAGATTTCTAAAATAATCAACCTCAATGCTGTGAGGTTAGAGCTTCCCCAGGATTTTAAGATTCACCCCTCTTTTCATGTCTCTTTGTTAAAGCCATATCTTCCTTCACCTCAGTCTCTCTCCTTGACTCGACCACCTCCAATACTCATTGATGATCGAGAGGAGTATGAAGTTGAAGCTGTGTTGGATTCTAGGATCCATAGGAGGAGGTTAGAGTACCTTGTGAAATGGAAAGGTTATGGTTCGGAGGATAACTCTTGGCAGCTTCATTCTGATCTTCGCACTCCCCGTCTTCTACGAAATTTTCATCGCCGCTATCCTGAGAAACCTAGTTTGGAAACCCCTGGGGTGCTTCCTTGAAGGGGGGGAGATGTGGTATACCTTTAACTCTAACCCCTCCTATTTGGTCTCCACCCTATTTAAGGACTACCTGTAACACTCATTTACTGCCTGATTATTGAAGTCATAGCTACTCTGTTGTAGCTTTCCTTATTTCAGGTCTCCTATTGCTTGTATCCTGTGCAAGGTGGTTTACTATGTTTACTCTTGCTACGTCTTGAATCTCTTACGATCTTATCGTTACTTTGTCATTACCGACTCTGGATCATTCAACGGCCGGATCTACTTTTTCACCGCTACCCGGAAGTAAGCCGCATTCACACACGCTGCCTGTCCCAGACACGGATCTTCCAATGCGGTAACAGAATAATCACGGTCCTCAAGGTGGTAACGTACACGAACAAAGCTAAAGCCTTTAAACTTCTTATCTGCTTGTTTTTTGTTACCATACTGAATTATTGGGCATATCCTATTACCTGCAACATCCAATATAACCAAACATTGTATGTCTGTGGAATGTCTGAACTTGTAAATATTTTAGGCTGTGTGTGATTGCGTGAAGTAAAAAGGATCAATTGTTTCTACCATTTCAGACTCTGAGCTTGTCAGTATTTCTTTTTCATCTGTGGCCTCCGGTTACATATATATATATATCGAACATAAGATATATATTATATTAATAAATCCTTATGTTTATTAACACCTAAGTCAGTAGTTAATATATAAATTCATCATATATTAAATGTCTCATATTGTTTAATCAGGCTACATAGAAGTTGTTTTCTGATTATTACAAAAAAGAGCAACAAGCTCTAATTTTAGGGCTAACCTTTATAACAAATGTGCAAATACTTGTTTACTGAAATACAAAGCTCAGAATACCGCAAGTATTCTCTAATAAAAATACAGAGGGTAAATGGATAACATTTAAAACATTGTTTAATAAATATACATATCAACAAATACCATATGGTTATAAAAATAAAAAATCCAAGCCAATGTGGCTAAATAAAAATGTGTTAAGAGAAAT
Organism: Bombina bombina; assembly: GCF_027579735.1. Classification (NCBI taxonomy): domain Eukaryota; kingdom Metazoa; phylum Chordata; class Amphibia; order Anura; family Bombinatoridae; genus Bombina; species Bombina bombina. The sequence goes on along the minus strand of NC_069507.1, from coordinate 196,283,667 downwards.
TAGGAAAAAACGTAGGGCATTTAAATTATTCAAAGAAAATAGTACAGACTCAACATAACAATGCATGCAAAAAAGCAACCAAATTAGCCAAAATTGAAAATAAAAAATTAATTGCAAAGGATTCTAAGTCTAACCCTAAAAAGGTTCTTTAAATACATAAATAGCGAAAAATTTAAGAATTTTGACAGACTTGCAGTTTAGCCAATCAGTGATAGCTCCCAGGTAACTTCACGTGCATGAGCACAGTGTTATCTATATGAAAAACATGAACTAACACCCTCTAGTGGTGAAAAACCTGTTAAAATGCATTCTTAAGAGGCGGCCTTCAAGGTCTAAGAAATTAGCATATGAACCTCCTAGGTTAAGCTTTCAACTAAGAATACCAAGAGAACAAGCAAAATTGGTGATAAAAGTAAATTGGAAAATTGTTTAATACTACATGCCCTATCTGAATCATGAAAGTTTGTTTTGGACTTGACTGTACCTTTAAGTAAGGTCATTAGGTCAGAGCAGGGTGAATTTTCGTTACAAAGTGATCTGCAAAAATTAGAAGTATGGGCAGGTAAATGGAAAAAAAAATTTAATACGGGAAAATGCAAGGTTCTACATTTTGGAAGTAAAAATATGCATGCAATTTATTATTTAAATGGGACAATACTTAGCCAAACCTCACCTTAAGTATGGAGTGCAGTTCTGGGGACCAATTGCAAAAAAATGATACTGCAGAACTAGAAAAAATTCAGAGAAGGGCCAAAATGCTAATAAGAGGAATGGAGAATTTAAGCGTTGAGGAGAGGCTGGCCAAACTGGGTCTGTTTTCTTTAGAAAAAAGGCGCTTGAGAGGTGACATGATTTCTTCATATAAATATATTCAAGGCCCATATACATTGATGGCAGAAGCTCTGCTTATTCAAACAAAATTGTTTGTGACAAGAGGTCACAATTTAAGGTTGGAGGAAAGGTGATCTCCTGCAACGGAAACATTTTTTCACTGTAAGAGCAATAAAATTGTGGAACTCATTATCAAAAGAGGTAGTGAATGCTAATACCATAGATACATTTAAAAATTGTTTGGATACATTTCTGTCTAGAAACAAAATTCATGGCTATGATTGCTTGTATTAAATGGGTAATCTTTTAGTGAGATTATTTAAGATTAACTAGAGCTTTTTGTAAGTATTTTACTGTATATTTGTATAGGTTGACCTCAATGGACTTCGGTCTTTTTTCAACCTAATCTACTATGTTACTATGTAAAATATGTCACACGATATCTATACAGAGTTAGGTAAAAAAATAAAAAATATTATAAAAAATAAGTAAAATATGTTACACACAGTCTTGAAATAAAATGCTGATCTAACTATGAGAAATATGGCTGCTGTCCTAATATTACTTATTAATTATCTATTGAAAAGCTTATCATAAAAGGGAACTATATCAATATCCCTATTTAGAGCCATAGGGGCCCATTTATTAAAGCGTCAATCTAAATGCATTCGCTGTTGTCAATACGCTTGCCAGACATTGCTGACGCAAATCTACATTTGACTGTCTTATTTATCAACATGTCTGTGAAACTCACGCACATCAAGTCTGATGCAAATAGCATCGAACAGTTGATAAATAAGAAGCATTGATGTTGCGTTATCCTTATTTATCAAATGATCTACCATGAATGTCCATCAAATGAAGACAGTTTTTCTTCTTTTTGCAACCTTATTTTAACTATTTTATTCCTGTCCATGAATAAGCACATTTCTATTAAGCTAATCTTTTATTTTTCATCTGTTAATGTCCTTGAAATAGCTAGATTTATACCTGAACAAACAATAAATCTCATAGAAATTTACTCTTTTTCTTTTTAAATCTGTTATGATATTTTTACATAAATGAATGTGTATTTGTATTTCATATAAATCATTATATGCTTATCTCATCTTTTTTTAATTTTTTTTATTTTATTTACAAAAGGCTTATTAATGCTAGAATGTGTACATATATCTGCACATACTTGTGTGTGTGTCTGTGTGTATATATATATATATATATATATATATATATATATATATATATATATATATATATATATATATATATATACACACAATTGTTAATTGTTAATGACTGTTTGCGATGACAAACAGCATAGAACTCAACCTTTCTGTGTTATCACGCACCCCCTTTTATAATACTGTAGCATCCCTTTGATTTCTGTTACATTTGCATGCTGAAAGGAAGTCGGATCCAAAGTTAGGTACGCTGCATTGGAATAGATGTTAGTGTACGTGTTGAATGGTTGATACATTTCTAATTTGGTTGCATAGTCGTATGTGAGGGCGAATTACCAGTGATATGCTCAAATAACGCAAGCATCGATTTGCATCAGTGATCTCGCGAGAGTGAATGTTTCTTCGGACTGTTCTACATTTTACTATATTGATGCTGAGTTAAAGGGACAGTCAAGTATAAATTAAACTTTCATTACTCAGATAGGACTTTTAATTTTAATCGACTTTCCAATTTACTTTTATCATCAAATTTGCTTTTTTCTCTTGGTATTCTTAGTTTAAACTAAACCTAGGTAGGCTCATATGCTAATTTCTAAGCCTTTGAGGGCTGCCTCTTATCACATGCTTTTTAAATCTCTTTTCAACACAAAGAGACAGAAAGTACACGTGGGCCATATAGATAACACTGTGTTCAGGCACAGGGGGTTATTTAAGATTTAGCACAAAACAATGCTAAATTTAAGACAATAGATAATAAACAGTCACAGTCATGTGATCAGGGGGCTGGAAGAAGGTTCCTAGATACAAGGTAATCACAAAGGTAAAAAGTACATTAATATAACTGTGTTGGTTATGCAAAACTGGGGAATGAGTAATAAAGGGATTATCTATCTTTTAAAACAATAACAATTCTATGGTTGACTGTCCCTTTAACTAGCGTCTAGTTAAAGCTTTGATAAATGGGCCCCATAAGCTCTAGAGTTTTGAGGGTATAGATCCAATAAGTTTCCCTTTTCCTCAATTCTGTTCATCTATTTCCTCCCCTCTTACCTGTTCTATTGGCTTGATAAAGAAATCAGCTTTATTCTTATTGTGTACTTGTGTAAAGTGTTAAATAATAGGATTTTTTAAATGGGACAGTATACACCAATTTTCATATAACTGCATGTAATGGACACTACTATAAAAAATAATTTGCACAGATACTAATATAAAAATACAGTATAAAACCTTTTAAAAACTTACTTAGAAGCTCCAAGTTTAGCAATGTTGATTAGGTTACAGGAACCCCCAGGAAAAGTGGCTAAATTGCAGGCACTCCACCCCCCCCCCCCCCTTCCCTGCATATGAAAAGACAGATTATACAAACAGAAGCCAGCAGTAGACTGGAATAACGCGTATACTTCTGACACTGAGGGGCTTGGTTAGGAGTCTGAAAATCTGCACAATGTTATTAACCCCTTAACGACCGAGGACGTGCAGGGTACGTCCTCAGAAAAAAGGCAGTTAATGCCTGAGAACGTACCCTGCACGTCCTCGGTTTGGAAAGCAGCTGGAAGCGATCCTGATCACTTCCAGCTGCTTTCCGGTTATTGCAGGATGCCTCGATATCGAGGCATCCTGCAATAACAATTTTTGCCCCTCCGGTGCAGAGAGAGCCACTCTGTGGCCCTCTCTGCACCGGACATCGATGGCCGCATTCGTTGGTGGGTGGGAGCGTAAATGGGAGGTGGGTGGGCGGCCATCGATGGCTTCTTAGTCAGAGAGGGGGGCGGGATCGCCGGGGGCACGCACAGGCGCGCGCGCGTGCACAGGGGGCGGCGGGAGGGCGCGTGCACGGGGAGGGAGCGGGTGGGAACCGCTTACACTACAGAAACTTTTGGATATTATTGTACAAAATAATAATAATAAAACGTAATGGAACTCATCTAAGGGATCTGGGAGGGGGTGGGGGATTGATCTGGGGGGGGGAGCTACACTACAGAAAAAACTAAAATAAATTAAAAAAAAACATTTTTATATGCAAACTCTGTACTGGCAGACAGCTGCCAGTACCCAAGATGGCCCCCAATAAGGCAGTGGGGGGGGGGTAGAGAGCTGTTTTGGGGGGGATCAGAGAGGTTGGGGGCTAAGGGGGGATCCTACATAGCAGCATATGTAAATATGCTTTAAAAAAAAAAAAGTAAAAAAAAAAACCCTTTTATTTTAGTACTGGCAGACTTTCTGCCAGTACTTAAGATGGCGGGGACAATTGTGGGGTGGGGGAGGGAAGAGAGCTCTATGGGAGGGATCAGGGGGTCTGATGTGTCAGGTGGGAAGCTGATCTCTACACTAAAGCTAAAATTAACCCTGCAAGCTCCCTACAAGCTACCTAATTAACCCCTTCACTGCTGGGCATAATTCACGTTTTGTGCGCAGTGGCATTTAGCGGCCTTTTAATTACCAAAAAGCAACACCAAAGCCATATATGTCTGCTATTTCTGAACAAAGGGGATCCCAGAGAATCATTTACAACCATTTGTACCATAATTGCACAAGTTGTTTCTAAATAATTTCAGTGAGAAACCTAAAGTTTGTGAAAAAGTTGACTATTTTTTTTAATTTAATCGTATTTGGCGGTGAAATGGTGGCCTGAAATATACCAAAATGGGCCTAGATCAATACTTGGGGTTGTCTACTACACTACACTAAAGCTAAAATTAACCCTACAAGCTCCCTACAAGTTCCCTAATTAACCCCTGCACTGCTGAGCATAATACACTTGTGGTGTGCAGCAGCATTTAGCGGACTTCTAATTACTTAAAAACAACGCCAAAGCGATATATGTCTGCTATTTCTGAACAAAGGGGATCCCAGAGAAGCATTTACAACCATTTGTGCCATAATTGCACAAAATGTTTGTTAATGATTTCAGTGAGAAACCTAAAATTTGGAAAAATTTTACTTTTTTTTTTTATTTGATCGCATTTGGCGGTGAAATGGTGGCATGAAATATACCAAAATGGGCCTAGATCAATACTTTGGGATGTCTTCTAAAAAATATATATACATGTCAAGGGATATTCAGGGATTCCTGAAAGATATCAGTGTTCCAATGTAACTAGCTCTAATTTTGAAAAAAAGTGGTTTGGAAATAGCAAAGTGCTACTTATATGTATGGCCCTATAACTTGCAAAAAAAGCAAAGAACATGTAAACATTGGGTATTTATAAACTCTGGACAAAATTTAGAAACTATTTAGCATGGGTGTTTTTTGGTGGTTGTAGATGTGTAACAGATTTTGGGGGTCAAAGTTAGAAAAAGTGTGTTTTTTTCCATTTTTTCCTCATATTTTATAATTTTTTTATAGTAAATTATAAGATATGATGAAAATAATGGTATCTTTAGAAAGTCCATTTAATGGCGAAAAAAACGGTATATAATATGTGTGGGTACAGTAAATGTGTAAGAGGGAAATTACAGCTAAAGACAAACACCGCAAAAATGTAAAAATAGCCTTGGTCCCAAACGGACAGAAAATCGAAAAGTGCTGTGGTCATTAAGGGGTTAAAAAATAAGCAAAACTATACATTGTTACAAAAACACTCCCGGATGAGCTATATAAATGGATCATCTAAAAAACATTTATGCAAAGAAAAATTTGCTGTATAATGGCCCTTTAAGGTTCCAGCCACAATATTTTTCATGTCCTGTAAACCCCTAGTTTTAAAACTCCTTTTTGTGCGACCTATATACCTCTTTGGTGTCTCGCATTTACACTCCAGTAAATACCACATAATCAGATCTGCAGTTTAACTTGTTTCTAATCAGAAAGTCTCCTGTGTCCTTCCTCTTGTCTGCAAATTTATTATACTTTTTCAATGGGTTAACATGATCGTAATATACACAATTCTTCCGTGAACATTTAAAAAAAGCTTGTCACACAGGATGTTACTAAGGGGTTAATTTATCAAGATCTGTAAGGAGCTTGATGCCCCGTGTTTCCGGTGAGCCTGAAACAGAAGTTATGAAGCAGAGGTCTAAAGATCGCTGCTTTATAACCTGTCCGTCTGCTCTGAGGCGGTGGACAAAAATCAATCTGATCGAATACGATCGGGTTGATTGACACCCCCTACTAGTGGCTGATTGGCTGCGAATCTGCAGGGGGCGGTATTGCACCAGCAGTTCACAAGAACTGCTGGTGCAATGAAAAAGGCAGACAGCGTATCATGTCCGCTCGAACATTATTAAAATGGACCCACAAGTGTCCTTTGTTGTGTTTATTTCTCACTATACTGGGTGCTAACATATTCTTTACATTTTTATTTTCCTAAAAATATCTGGTCTCTCCCCTACTACCTCTTTCAAGAGTGGGTCCTTATGTTAAATGGACCAATATTTTCCAAGCAACTTACAAAGAGCTCTCCAAAAGGCAGGAATGCCATGAAGTCATACCACATGCAAGAGAGAGACAATAATGACCATTCATATTTATTTTTTGGTCTCTTTATTAAGATTCAAGCAGAAAATATAGAAAAAAAAACTAAATTTTAGGAATAAAATGGCGTCTTGAGGCAAAAGTCAGTATTTAGTGTGACCTCCCTTCGCACTAAGCACATCTTGACCTCTTTTGGGAGACTGTCCTGAGGTTTTCTGAAGTAATTCTGGTATATTATGCCAGTATTCTTTTAGCACTTCCCAGAGTTCTTCTTTAGTTTGTCTTTTATTTCTTTCTCTGTCCAGGTGATCCCATACTTCCTCTATAATATTCAGGACTGGACTCTGTGTAGGCCAGTTCATGACTGTCAGTGTTTTATCAGCTGTTTTTCTCTCCAAATATGATTTCACTGCATTAGCAATGTGCTTGGGAATGGTTTTATTTTCCAGCATGATAACAATCCCAATCAGGTGCTTTCAAGATGAATTAATACACGTCTGTACTTTTCAGTATTCATGATCCCATTAATTCGGAAGATATAGCTAACACCACTGACAGAAATGCAGCCCCAAAACCACGACAGACCCTTCATATTTCACTGAAGGCCAGAAGAACTCATTCTTCCATTTCTCCCTCCAACTCTTCTTCTCACATATTGTCGATGATTGGATATGTCACTCCATAATACTTTTTTCCACTGATCTTCATTCCAATCTTTATGAGCTTTAGCATATCTTAGTCTTTCCACCCTGTTCCCCTTCCAAAAAGTGGTTTCTTGGCTGCTACCCTTCCACAAAGACCACTCTTGATCAAGCTTCTCCGGACTGTATTAGGGTCAACTTGGCATTCCAATGAGCCAGGTCCTTGCTGGACTTCTTCCGGTCTCTAATACAAAAGGTATTTTGGGTGCACCTAAGTATTTCTTAAAAAGAAATAACTTTGTCTTAAATTGCTAAACTCCGATTCATTAGTAGATACTGTAGATACATTCTTAAAATTAATAGATAGATAAATTGGAGCAAAAGTTTGATAAATATTATTCTCAGTTTATAGTGTCTATAATAATAAAAAAGGTGTGTATAGACAAATACACTAATATATAAAAAAGTAAATGCACATATTAGATGAAGAAAAAAATCTTTACTAATAGTTAATAAAAAAATGCATATAGAAAATAAAGTCAATACAATATTAGATTGGTTATCCCCTTAAAATATATATATAAAGCACTAAATAATGCCCTGAATATAAGCGGTCTGAATAATTAAAAAAAATAACTGATCTGTTCAAACTACTATTCTAAAATAATGTATTAACACAATCTGAAATAGCTATTCTAATTTGGTACAATATGTCTAATATAACATTTGACTAATATAAAAATGGATACATACCCACGTGTCTAGACATCTTATTCTGGTTTCTCAAAGAAGAAACTTTAAAAAACTTCTAATCAGATTTTGAAAGTTTTCTTGGTCTTCCAGTCATTTTTTGTCCTCGACCTCTACTGATTCTTCAAATGTCTTTATAAAAGCTTGAATACCATATCACCAGTGTACAGTTTGTTTGCTCATTTCTCTTTGAGAGTGGCCTTGCTGATGCAAAAGTATGATGTTATGTCTGTCAAATTATGTGGTCTTTGGCATTTTGAATGGAATTATGTGATTGAAAGTTGGTCTTATTAGCAAGCTTCCAATGAAATAAACTCATATACCACATGTGTATGTAATACTCAAGCATGTCTTGCACAAGCCTAGTGTAATAGACCTTTTCTAACAGCAGTCATTTTGAAACACCTCAGCCTTTCCCTGGTCACTGGTAATCATGCCACCCTTCTCACATTTTAATGTACCTATATTTTTTTATTTTTTACCATTTATTGTAATGCTCGTGGGATATTCCTCTATCAGACTGAACTCTGCCAGTAGTCTTGTTATCCTGACATTGAGAAAGATAGGGAATATTCCAGAGCAGAGAAAGTTAGTAAGATGAGGAGAGCGGCACTCACCACAGGCAGGGCAGTCCCCAGCGGCAAGGGCAGAGCGGTCCAAGGACAAACCACTAGAATGGTCAGGCAGGCAAGGTTTGGCAACAGCAAAACAGTCCAAGGGCACATCACTAGAATGGTCAGGCAGGCAGGATTTGGCAACAGTAAAGCAGTCCAAGGGCACACCACTAGAATGGTCAGGCAGGCAGGGTTCAGCAACAAAGAGGCAATCCAAAACAACAGAGGTTAATCAGCAGAGCAGTCAGACAGGCAGGGTTCAGCAGCAGTAATCAATCCAGCAGTTTAGGAGTTACATACATACATAAGTATACATACATATATAGATACATACATATAGATACATACACAGTGACACACATACATAAGTATACAGTACATACATTAATAGATACACATACACACATATACATACACACACATACGTACGTACGTACGTACGTACATACATGCATTCACATACACATATATACATACATTCACGCATATACAAACCCACATACATATATACATACACACATACGTACGTACATACATGCATTCACACACCACACACATACATATATTCACACACACATACTGTACATACATACATTCACACATATACAGACACACATACACAAACATACATATATACATACACATACTTACACATTTATTACATTAATGAAATGCCTTAGAATAGGCTTATCTAAAAAAAGACAACTTTGAAGTAGACTATTTTGTATTAATATTCTGCAAAGAAATATTGGGATAGTTCTTGTACTATAGGAACATGATTCCTTCTATTGACTTTTTATATCTATATATCTATGATCTTTTCTTGTGTGTTGCTAGTTTGCTAGAATGTTTATACGGCTTGGCTTTTGAGTCTAATTGTACGCATTCTAAGTAATGTATCATTAGCAGCAACAGTAGGAGTCTTGCAACAGAACTTTGCAACCTTGATACTATAACTGTAGGGCATGATCTTTCTGTGATATCAACTGTAGTGTTCACACAAACAGTTTCATAGGGAACTGTAATTGTATCTATTCCTGTTGAAGCTATGCAGTGTTGTGATTATAGTATATGACCTCCTGATATTGTACTTATGACATTTTGTAATAACCAAATAGATTTACCAATGTCTGTGCGTCTGGAGCTCAATCTGTATCTATTTTCATTTTTTGTAAATGCCTTTTTATAGAGTTATTCTTAGTACCCACGTTAAATGAAGTTCGTTTTTCAAGAAACATCCTATTCTCAATCTCCTTATTGTATTTTTTTTTTTTTTTTACATTGAAGCATTGAAAGCGATTGATCTTTCCAAGGCCCTCAGATCTAAGATTGGTACATGATATTTTTCTGTGAAAATGCCTGGTTTCTCACAATGGAAAACTACCAAAAACACATCTGATTACATCTCCAACCTGTTAGGCTCAGATATACCGTCTCCTATTTCTAATATCCACAATTCCTTATTCTTTTAATCTTCTGATTTCAGCTATGTTTTAGATTGATTGAATGAGTAACTAACTAACAATAATCATTTCATTTTTGTGGTTTTACAATCTGCTTTTATATGTTTTATTTTTTCTCTTTTTCTTTTGTTCTTTAAGCATTGCTGGTTTCGAAATAAATCAAAGAACTGGAAAGTGAAAAGAGTTACAAAGAAATGACCAAAAAAAACTTTTATAAATGTGTGCTCACAGCTGGTACAATGGCCTAATAACAAGGTCTAACATCTGACAAAGAAAAATATCCATTATAACAGAAAATGTTTTTTTCCTCTCAGACTGTATTCTGTAGGCTACATAGCTGGCAACCATTGACGAGGGCCATTTTAAAACTATGTACATGGTACATTTGGTACCCATGACCTTGGATTTTTATTCCTGTGAAGTGCCTTAAATGTTATTGTATTGTGCCAAAGATTTAAAGAATATAAAACACAAAAAAGGTAGAATACTTTTTAATACTTGAAAATAATTTTCTTGTGTGTAAAATTGAATGCAATGTGTGGTACGCAATGGACCGAGGACTGCAATCTGTCACTAATTATATTACATTTTCTAAAGTGCCAATTGGTGTAATTATCTTTTTTGACCTGGGGTTGAATGATTCTCAATTAAGTGGAATCTTTTGGAACTAATGGTCTCTCCTGGCTTCAAATAGCACAGCACGCCAGGTATGACTAAAATCAGTGGTGCAAATTACAAATATGATGAAAATACTTATGTCAGCAAAAATAAAACTATTTTTTTATTAATAGTTTTTCCTGTAAAAGTAAAACTGTATTGTGGTAAAATCCACTGCAGTGGCAGCATTTAGATAATCAAGTGAACTAAGCAATAGCTGTACTAAAGAGATACTAAACACAAAATATATTTAATTAATCTCCCTCTAATCACAGTGGCTGCCATTATGGAACCTAGGTTACACTACAGGTATCTGAAGCAGAGATTCTGCACATGTGCAATCAGGTCAGTACTTAGATGCAGTGACAGACGGATTTCAATATGGCGGCACCCATGACTAGAGAGAGGCGGGAAATAGCCTCAATACTTTACTTATAAAAAATATTTAGTGTTTAATGTCCATTTAAGACATGTAACCCTTGTATGAAGTCTGCAACCATTCATATAAATGTAATCTCATATATTCAGAAGTAGGGTTACAAATATATATATATATATATATATTTTTAATTAAGGCACAAAAAACAAGTACAAACAGTGTCATAACGAAGGGTAACAGCACAAGAGTAGTAATACAAGACTGTAATCACATATTTCAGTACATCAATGAATAGGAAGTTAAATCTCACCCAGCCGGGTCGGAACATTACCCTTCGTCGGTTACAAATATTTTGTTTTGTTTTGTTTTTTATTATGAACTGCTTTACTTGACATACATTTAAGTTGAGGGATTGCTCATCCTTCTGGTCTACTGATGTGGCTTCCCCTCCAAATCATAACAAAAGAAGGCTCTTCAAAGGATTTTAGAGAGTTCTGTGTGTCGCCTAGCTTTTTTCCCATCATAATGTCGATATGAAAATATCAGCATTAAAAAGGCCAGAGAGAGGCCCTACATCTCCACGTGGCTCTTCAGTCCACCAGGCTGCCCTCATCTTGAGTGGCCCTGCCCAACCACAAAAGCTTTCTTGACCTCTGATGTTGTCTATACACCTTCCTTCTTGCGAGACTCTTTAGTGCCCTAGGTCTCCCTATTCCTATGTGACTTGGATAGGAAGCAGTGATCATGGTTTTAGAAATCCAAGCTGTTAAATCACCACTACCCCCTGACACCTTGAATTAGGGACTCCAGCAGTAGGGTAGAGGTCTATGGGTTAGCTGTGGGACCTTCAGCCTGTACTAGCATAATATCAACATCTGAAATGGCAAGTAAATGGGTTTACTTGTTCTTACATCCCTACATTTTCATTGATGTATTCGTATTCACATTATTATAGGAATATAATTATGAGCATTAACAAATATAGAACTGTAGCTTACAGGAACTACTCAGTGATTGAAGTGATTTTTATAGTTGTACTTTTTAAAAGGGACATACCTCTCTTTATGAATAAACTTTTTTAAACTGTGACATTGTATGTCCTAAAAAGCAATTTAAAGCAACATTTAATTGTTAAAACGTTTTTTGTTTTTTTTTTACTGTGTTTATTATCATTTTCAGCCAACTATTTATATGTGGTTTATTTAATGTAGGTATTTTTTGTCCCTTTAAAGATACTTGAAACCCCAACATTTTATTTGGTCATTCATATAGAGCTTAAAAATGTAAACAACATTCCAATGTATTTTTATTATTTAATTTGTTTCATTCTCTTGGTATCCTTTGTAGAAAAGAATACCTAGGTAGGCTCAGGAGCTGTTGATTGGTGGCTGCACATATATGCCTCGTGTTATTGGCTCGCCCATGTACATTGCTCTTATCTAGCAAACTAGATAATAGAAGCACAATGGAAAGTTGTTTAAAACTGTATTTTCCATCTAAATCATAAAAAAAAAAATAAATGGGTGTCATATCCCTTTAAGTCAGGAGGGGTATACAGTCTATTTATACATTTGTGTGCAACCTGATCATCTCACACCATTCTTACATGCTCCTTTCTAGTTTCTTTGATTGTTATCTCTACCTATATCATCTCTCAATTCAAAGTAGCCTCAAAAACATTGAAATTGCAACAGTAAATTACAATACCCCTTAACCCCTTAGTGACCAGACCACTTTTCAATTTGTTGACCATCTGGGACCAAGGCTATTTTTGCATTTCTGCGATGTTTGTATTTAACTGTAATTTTCCTCTTACTCATTTACTGTACCCACACATATTATATACTGTTTTTCTCGCCATTAAATGGACTTTCTAAAGATACCATTTTTTTCATCATATCTTATAATTTACTATAAAAAAAAATATAAAATATGAGGAAAAAATGAAAAAAAATGCACTTTTTCTAACTTTGAGCCCCAAAATCTCTTACACATCTACAACCACCATAAAATACCAATGCTAAACAGTTTCTAAATTTTGTCCTGAGTTTATAAATACCCAATGTTTACATGTTCTTTGCTTTTTTTGCAAGTTATAGGGCAATAAGTACAAGTAGCACTTTGCTATTTCAAAACCATGTTTTTTCAAAATTGGCGATAGTTACATTGTAACACCAATATCTGTCATGAATCCCTGAATAACCCTTCAAATGTATATATTTTTTAAAAGAAGACAACCTAAGGTATTAAACTTGGGGTATTTTGACTTTTTTCATGCAACCATTTTACCACCAATCTATGCCAAAGTTTGGGGGGGAAAAAAAAATAATTTGATTTTTTGACAAAATAGCAATTTAAGAATACATTTACTGATAATATTAAGGGTTACTGCCAAATAACACCCTCATATGTCTTCAGCAGCATCTCCTGGGTACAGTGATACCACCCATGTATAGGTGTGTCGGGTTCTCGGGGGGCTAAAAGCTCTTATTTTTAGGGAGCGCATTCCAGTTTTTCAACTTGGAATTTTCACATCGGTCATCATGCACCCATGTCCTATTTGGGACATTTCTGAAGCTGGTCAATGGAATTTACCCCCATCAAACCATATATTTTTGAAAAGTAGACACCCTAGGGTATTTCAAATGCTTGTATTTTAACACTTTCCATGCACTAATTCAACCACCAGTCTTTGTCAAACTTTTGGGTAGTCATTATTTTGTGTTATTTTTCACACACATTGTACTTTAGGCATGGATTCTCAGTTCCTGTTATGTGTTACTGCCAAAAAAAACCTCAATATGTGTTCAACAACATCTCCTGAGTACAGTGATACCACCCATGTATAGGTGTGTCGGGTTCTCTGGGGGCTAAAAGGCCTTAATTTTAGGAAGCGCATTCCAGTTTTTCAACTTGGAATTTTCACATCGGTCATCATGCACCCATGTCCTATTTGGGACATTTCTGAAGCTGGCCAATGGAATTTACCCCCATCAAACCATATATTTTTGAAAAGTAGACACCCTAGGGTATTTCAAATGCTGGTATTTTAACACTTTCCATGCACTAATTCAACCACCAGTCTTTGTCAAACTTTTGGGTAGTCATTTTTTTTGTGTTATTTTTCACACACATTGTATTTTAGGCATGGATTCTCAGTTCCTGTTATGTGTTACTGCCAAAAAGCACCTCAATATGTGTTCAACAACATCTCCTGAGTACAGCGATACCACCTATGTATAGGTGTGTTGGGTTCTCTGGGGGCTAGAAGGCCTTATTTTTAGGAAGCGCATTCCAGTTTTTCAACTTGGAATTTTCACATCGGTCATCATGCACCCATGTCCTATTTGGGACATTTCTGAAGCTGGTCAATGGAATTTACCCCCATCAAACCATATATTTTTGAAAAGTAGACACCCTAGGGTATTTCAAATGCTTGTATTTTAACACTTTCCATGCACTAATTCAACCACCAGTCTTTGTCAAACTTTTGGGTAGTCATTATTTTGTGTTATTTTTCACACACATTGTACTTTAGGCATGGATTCTCAGTTCCTGTTATGTGTTACTGCCAAAAAAAACCTCAATATGTGTTCAACAACATCTCCTGAGTACAGTGATACCACCCATGTATAGGTGTGTCGGGTTCTCTGGGGGCTAAAAGGCCTTAATTTTAGGAAGCGCATTCCAGTTTTTCAACTTGGAATTTTCACATCGGTCATCATGCACCCATGTCCTATTTGGGACATTTCTGAAGCTGGTCAATGGAATTTACCCCCATCAAACCATATATTTTTGAAAAGTAGACACCCTAGGGTATTTCAAATGCTTGTATTTTAACACTTTCCATGCACTAATTCAACCACCAGTCTTTGTCAAACTTTTGGGTAGTCATTATTTTGTGTTATTTTTCACACACATTGTACTTTAGGCATGGATTCTCAGTTCCTGTTATGTGTTACTGCCAAAAAAAACCTCAATATGTGTTCAACAACATCTCCTGAGTACAGTGATACCACCCATGTATAGGTGTGTCGGGTTCTCTGGGGGCTAAAAGGCCTTAATTTTAGGAAGCGCATTCCAGTTTTTCAACTTGGAATTTTCACATCGGTCATCATGCACCCATGTCCTATTTGGGACATTTCTGAAGCTGGTCAATGGAATTTACCCCCATCAAACCATATATTTTTGAAAAGTAGACACCCTAGGGTATTTCAAATGCTTGTATTTTAACACTTTCCATGCACTAATTCAACCACCAGTCTTTGTCAAACTTTTGGGTAGTCATTATTTTGTGTTATTTTTCACACACATTGTATTTTAGGCATGGATTCTCAGTTCCTGTTATGTGTTACTGCCAAAAAAAACCTCAATATGTGTTCAACAACATCTCCTGAGTACAGTGATACCACCCATGTATAGGTGTGTCGGGTTCTCTGGGGGCTAAAAGGCCTTAATTTTAGGAAGCGCATTCCAGTTTTTCAACTTGGAATTTTCACATCGGTCATCATGCACCCATGTCCTATTTGGGACATTTCTGAAGCTGGTCAATGGAATTTACCCCCATCAAACCATATATTTTTGAAAAGTAGACACCCTAGGGTATTTCAAATGCTTGTATTTTAACACTTTCCATGCACTAATTCAACCACCAGTCTTTGTCAAACTTTTGGGTAGTCATTATTTTGTGTTATTTTTCACACACATTGTACTTTAGGCATGGATTCTCAGTTCCTGTTATGTGTTACTGCCAAAAAAAACCTCAATATGTGTTCAACAACATCTCCTGAGTACAGTGATACCACCCATGTATAGGTGTGTCGGGTTCTCTGGGGGCTAAAAGGCCTTAATTTTAGGAAGCGCATTCAAGTTTTTCAACTTGGAATTTTCACATCGGTCATCATGCACCCATGTCCTATTTGGGACATTTCTGAAGCTGGTCAATGGAATTTACCCCCATCAAACCATATATTTTTGAAAAGTAGACACCCTAGGGTATTTCAAATGCTTGTATTTTAACACTTTCCATGCACTAATTCAACCACCAGTCTTTGTCAAACTTTTGGGTAGTCATTTTTTTGTGTTATTTTTCACACACATTGTACTTTAGGCATGGATTCTCAGTTCCTGTTATGTGTTACTGCCAAAAAACACCTCAATATGTGTTCAACAACATCTCCTGAGTACAGTGATACCACCCATGTATAGGTGTGTTGGGTTCTCTGGGGGCTAGAAGGCCTTATTTTTAGGAAGCGCATTCCAGTTTTTCAACTTGGAATTTTCACATCGGTCATCATGCACCCATGTCCTATTTGGGACATTTCTGAAGCCGGTCAATGAAATTTACCCCCATAAAACCATATATTTTTGAGAAGTAGACCCCCTAGGGTATTTGAAATGCTGGTATTTTCACACTTTCCATGAACTTATTTAACCACCAGTCTTTGTCAAACTTTTGGGTAGTCATTTTTTTGTGTTATTTTTCACACACATTGTACTTTAGGCATGGATTCTCAGTTCCTGTTATGTGTTTACTGCCAAAAAACACCTCAATATGTGTTCAACAACATCTCCTGAGTACAGTGATACCACCCATGTATAGGTGTGTTGGGTTCTCTGGGGGCTAGAAGGCCTTATTTTTAGGAAGCGCATTCCAGTTTTTCAACTTGGAATTTTCACATCGGTCATCATGCACCCATGTCCTATTTGGGACATTTCTGAAGCCGGTCAATGAAATTTACCCCCATAAAACCATATATTTTTGAGAAGTAGACACCCTAGGGTATTTGAAATGCTGGTATTTTAACACTTTCCATGAACTTATTTAACCACCAGTCTTTGTCAAACTTTTGGGTAGTCATTTTTTTGTGTTATTTTTCACACACATTGTACTTTAGGCATGGATTCTCAGTTCCTGTTATGTGTTTACTGCCAAAAAACACCTCAATATGTGTTCAACAACATCTCCTGAGTACAGTGATACCACCCATGTATAGGTGTGTTGGGTTCTCTGGGGGCTAGAAGGCCTTATTTTTAGGAAGCGCATTCCATTTTTTACACTTCCCATTTTCACATCCCATGCACCCATGTTCTATTTAAGACATTTCTGAAGCCGGCCAATGTAATTTACCCCCATAAAACCATATATTTTTGAAAAGTAGACATCCTAGGGTATTTCAAATGCAGGTGTTTTAACACTTTCCATACACTAATTCAACCACTAGTCTTTGTCAAACTATTGGGCATTCATTTCTTTGTGTTATTTTTCACATACATTGTACTTTAGACATGGATTCACAGCTCCTGTTATGTGTTACTACCAAAGAAGACACCAATATGTGGTCACCAACATCTCCTGAGTTCAGTGATACCACCTATGCATAGGTTTGGTGGCTTGTTTGGGCGGTGCAATGCCAAATGTCTGACATGTGTTTGTGATTTTTTTTCACATTTAACATATTTTCTTTGCCTATCGTCTTTTTTTGGGGGTCTTTTAACATACCCCAATTTATTTGTTTTCCATAAATGTGATTATATTTAAAAAGTTGACCCCCCAAGGTATTATACATGGAGTGGTTTGATGACTTTGATGCAACCGTTTTAGCCCAAAAAATTGGAGAAAGTATATGGTGGTAATTTTTCAATTTTCATTGTTACAGACACATTGCTTTTTTACTATGATTTAGGAGAGACTGTTGTAAGTTATTGCAAAAGAATACTTCAGGTTGTTTTCTGCAAGGCACCCTGAGTACACCTATGCCCCCCATGCATAGGTTTGCCAGGATTTTGGGAAGGTTATGTTACATGATTTTAGTTATTAAAAATGAGAGTATTTCTTCTGATAGGCCTATCTTTAGTTTGGGGCCTATCACATACCCCACTTTTATTTATTGCATTCAAAGTGTATATTTTTTAAATGTTGACACCCCAAGGTATTGTATATGGTGTGCTTTGATGCCTTTGAAGCAACCGTTTTAGCCCAAAAAATTGGAGAAAGTATATGGTGGTAATTTTTCAATTTTCATTTTTACAGACACATTGCTTTTTGACTATGATTTAGGAGAGATTGTTGTAAGTTATTGCAAAATAATACTTCAGGTTGTTTTCTGCAAGGCACCCTGAGTACACCTATGCCCCCCATGCATAGGTTTGCCAGGATTTTGGGAAGGTTATGTTACAATTTTATGACTTGTGATTTTAGTTATTAAAAATGAGAGTATTTCTTCTGATAGGCCTATCTTTAGTTTGGGGCCTATCGCATACCCCACTTTTATTTATTGCATTCAAAGTGTATATTTTTTAAATGTTGACACCCCAAGGTATTGTATATGGTGTGCTTTGATGCCTTTGAAGCAACCGTTTTAGCCCAAAAAATTGGAGAAAGTGTATGGTGGTAATTTTTCAATTTTCATTTTTACAGACACATTGCTTTTTGACTATAATTTAGGAGAGACTGTTGTAAGTTATTACAAAAACATACTTCAGGTTGTTTTCTGCAAGGCACCCTGAGAACACCTATGTCCCCCATGCATAGGTTTGACAGGGGTTTTGGTTAAAAAAAAAAACAGGCCCAATTTTAGAAAAAAATAGAGTAGTGAAATGTAAAAATCTGGCACAGTAAAAGTAAAAAAAACAAAAAAACATCTAACTATAAACATAACCAAAAAAATATATATATATGTAACAGCAAATGTATTTATTTTTTTTAAAAATTGACCATTGTATGGTACCGCTTGAAGCAGTCCCCAATGCAGAGTGCAGGCTGTCCAGGGCAATCAGGACAGTAATATATGGTGTCCCTTCTCTTCCCCCTCTTGGTACAGACTCTGCATTTTTTTTGTGGTTTCTGCTTTGTGGCATTAGGGGGGATTTTAAAAATAAAATGGGTAGCCCCAACTCTGCTCTCTCCCATCACCGCCCGGGGAGCAGGTGCATCATGGTACAAAATCCCCGTAATAATCTGGAGCTGAAACTGTAAAAAAGTCTTTTTAACTCTGGGGTTTGCTTTTTTGAACAACAAAAAAGCGTTGTGGGTTGCAATCTGCATTAGGTAAATTGCAACCTTTTTGTACCAGGCCCTTGTCTTCCGCATAATTAGATAGGGCTGCAGCAGCTGATCAGCCAGATCAACCCCACCCATATGCCGGTTATAAGACTTGATGCACACTGGCTTCCTTATGATCTCAGCTCTGCCACGTACAGAAACCGCCACCGTCCTCTCTGTGTGGATGGTGGTAAGAAGGTATACATCCTTCTTGTCTCTGTACTTCAGTGCCAACAGCTCCTCTTGGCGCAGAGCTGAGGTCTCCCCCCTTCGTAGCCGGGTGCGTACAAGCTGTCCTGGGAAACCTGCGCGGTTCTTTTTAATTGTACCGCAAGCTACTGTATCAAAGCAATACAGTAGCTTGAACAAAAGGACACTTGTATAAAAATTGTCTAAGTACAAGTGATACCCTTTGTTCATTAGGGGTAATATCAGGTCCCAGACAATCTTGCCAGTGGTTCCCATATGTTCTGGGCAACCTGGAGGGTCAAGGTGGCTATCCTTTCCCTCATACACCCGGAAGGCCTGAGTATACCCAGTCTCGCTGTCACAGAGCTTATACACCTTTACCCCATATCTGGAGCGTTTGGAAGGAATATACTGCTTGAATCCCAGCCTTCCCTTATACTTCATTAGGGATTCATCAACGCATATATTCCTTCCAGGTGTATAAGCCTCTGCAAACCTGGCAGAAAAGTGGGTTATCAGGGGGCGGATTTTATACAGCCTGTCAAATTGGGGATGCTCCCTAGGGGGGCACAGGCTGTTGTCGCTGAAGTGCATGAAATGCAGAATCATTTCATACCTCTTCCTCGACATAGTCTGGGAGAAAATGGGGGTAGAGCAGATGGGGCTAGTACTCCAGTAGGAGCGAATGGAGGGTTTCTTTATGATGCCCATCAGCATAGTCAATGCCCAGAATTTTTTGAATTCTGGCACATTGATGGGGGCCCATTGCTGCTTTGCCAAATATGTTCCAGGCTTTGCAGCACGGAACTGATGGGCATATAAATTAGTTTGGGCGACAATGTTCCCCAATATATCATCGCCCAGAAACACTTCCAGAAACTGCTGGGGGCTAAAACCTGCCACATCTATATTTATGCCAGCATTTGCTGTGAAGGGTGGGATATCTGGCCTCTGGAGATGAGGCGTTACCCACTCTTCAGCAGCAATGGCAGCAACACGCCTCCTTCTGGCAGGGGGGCTAGCAGGGGGGCTGGCTGGGGGGCGGGCAGGGGGGCTAGCAGCCACAGATACATCACTATCAGTTGAGACTGCATCTAGTGATGTATCTGAGCACATGGCAGGGTCAAAATTGGGGTCTGAGTCAGAAATAGAGGCATCTGACTCTGACGCAAGGATGGCATACGCCTCCTCAGCACTATATCTTTTCTGTGACATTTTTGTATCACAGAAAACAATTACTAAAAAAAATTAAATTAACTAAATTAATTAACTAAATTAACTAGCAAAAAAGTACAGCTATGCTACTGCCAGTGATTTATAGCGATCACTGGCAAGCTAGAGGTTAATGGCTCTGAAAATTAAATTAAATTAACTAAATTAATTAACTAAATTAACTAGCAAAAAAGTGCACCTTTGCTACTGCCAGTGATATATAGCGATCACTGGCAAGCTAGGGGTTAATGGCTCTGAAAATTAAATTAAATTAACTAAATGTTTCTGAAAAGAGCCTTTGGGTTTTTAAAAAATTACAACAACAAAATTAACCCCTAAAAAAATGCACAGACAGCAAAATGCAGCAAAAAAAAAGTGCACCTTTGCTACTGCCAGTGATATATAGCGATCACTGGCAAGCTAGGGGTTAATGGCTCTGAAAATTAAATTAAATTAACTAAATGTTTCTGAAAAGAGCCTTTGGGTTTTTAAAAAATTACAACAACAAAATTAACCCCTAAAAAAATGCACAGACAGCAAAATGCAGCAAAAAAAAAGTGCACCTTTGCTACTGCCAGTGATATATAGCGATCACTGGCAAGCTAGGGGTTAATGGCTCTGAAAATTAAATTAAATTAACTAAATGTTTCTGAAAAGAGCCTTTGGGTTTTTAAAAAATTACAACAACAAAATTAACCCCTAAAAAAATGCACAGACAGCAAAATGCAGCAAAAAAAAAAGTGCACCTTTGCTACTGCCAGTGATATATAGCGATCACTGGCAAGCTAGGGGTTAATGGCTCTGAAAATTAAATTAAATTAACTAAATGTTTCTGAAAAGAGCCTTTGGGTTTTTAAAAAATTACAACAACAAAATTAACCCCTAAAAAAATGCACAGACAGCAAAATGCAGCAAAAAAAAAAGTGCACCTTTGCTACTGCCAGTGATATATAGCGATCACTGGCAAGCTAGGGGTTAATGGCTCTGAAAATTAAATTAAATTAACTAAATGTTTCTGAAAAGAGCCTTTGGGTTTTTTAAAAATTACAACAACAAAATTAACCCCTAAAAAAAACGCACAGACAGCAAAATGCAGCAAAAAAAAAGTGCACCTATGTTACTGCCAGTGATATATAGTGATCACTGGCAAGCTAGGGGTTAATGGCTCTGAAAAGAGCCTTTGGTTCTATATTTTTTAACAAATAAAAGAAATAAATCTCTCTCTCTGCTAAATACAGGTCTCTCTCTCTCTCCAACAAAATGGCAAGTGAGGAGAGGGAGGGAGATCCACACTGATCATAGTCAATATTTACAAATATTGACATGATCAGACAAATGGGGTATTTTATTATTATTTTTTTTTTTAGGGTGGGAGGCTCAGATTGGGTGACCCTAGCTTGCCCCTATGATGATGCAGGCTAGGGACACCCCCAGAGGCCCCATGATGCACTGGGCATCGCCATCTTGGATGCCTAGTGAAGGGGGAGGGGGGGGGGGCTATTTAGGGCTTTTTTTTTTATTATTCGTTTTTTTTTTTTTTTATTTTTATTTTAATTTATAACTAACTAAGTGCCTCGACCCACCGAGGCACTTAGCAAACAAGCAGAGCATCGGAAGCGTGTCCGATCGCTTCCGATGCTCTAAAACACTGCCGGGCTCCACGTGGAGCGAAACCGGAAGTGATCACTCGTGGGGGAGTGATCAATCCGGTCCCGGCACTCGGGAACAGTATTGCAGGATGCCTAGACCTCAAGGCAAGCCTGCAATACTGTTAGAGCAGCTGGAAGCGATTTCGATCGCTTCCAGTGCTCTGTTAAACCGACGACGTATGCCATACGTCCTCGGTCGTTAAGTGCTTTTTTTTTGAGGACGTATGGCATACGTCGTCGGTCGTTAAGGGGTTAAAGGGACACTGAACCCAATTTTTTTTCTTTTGTGATTAAGAAAGAGCATGCAATTTTAAGCAACTTTCTAATTTACTCCTATTATCAATTTTTCTGTGTTCTTTTGTTATCTTTATTTGAAAAATAAGGCATCTAAGGTAAGGAACCAGACAATTTTGGATTGCTCCTTTTCTTGAAAGCACTTGTTTATTAGTGGGTGAATTTATCCACTAATCAGCAAGAATAACCCAGGTTGTTCACCAAAAATGGGCTTGCATATAAACTTACATTCTTGCATTTCAAATAAAGATACCAAGAGAATGAATAAAATTTTATAATAGGAGTAAATTAGAAAGTTGCTTAAAATTGCATGCTCTGTCTGAATCATGAAAGAAAAAAAAGGTGGGTTCAGACTTCCTTTAAAGATACAAAATACAGCAGAATAGTGTAGGAGATATGGGCAAAACAATTAGATACTGAAAACAAATGGACAATTACCATGATAACACCAACTTTTAAGCAACATTGTAGCAAAGGGATAGCAATGGTACTGGTGAGTTGTTAAACTGTCTGTAATAAATCCTAGCTTCAAACCAGAGTGCCCTTATGCTGAAGACTTAGGGCCCCATGATCTAAAGGTCTCTGGACTGGCGAGATTATTAAAGAATGCTGCCAGTACTTCTATTTCATTGGTGGGTATTGGGGTATCTTGCTAAAGGACGTATACTCCATTTTCATATGGGAAGTATATATACATACATTACAAAAGTGCACAATAAAATAAGTAGTTTAAAAATCACACAAAACCAATAACTGAACCATTTACACAAAAAATACGCAGGAAAAATTGTATTGTTAAGGTGCATCAAAAAACGTGACAAAATTCTTAACCAAAAATCGAATTTTATAAAAAATAAAAATAAAATTTGTATGTAAATTACACAGGAATTAAACATATTAAATATGCACAGCCTAAATCGTAATTTAAGTAAACAAAAATCGTGTGCAAAAATACTCAGAAATTCGTACTTATAAGTTCAAAATACAAAGCCTAATTGTTGTTGTTTTTCGTAAAATCGGTGGAACATGGGCATTTCATGTGCGTATATGAAATTGTCTCTAATCCCAGCGTAATTTGCACTACAGATCTCAGTTTTTTCTTGCAAACCAAAAGGTGGCAAGTTTTACTCAAAACACTTATAACCCTAGTAGAAAAACACACGCATATAAAAATACAGGCAAATGCAGGATGCTATACGCTAAAAGCAGTGTAATGTGGTTTATATTGGCTACATGATTTACTTTTTAAAGTGCGCCCCATATTCACTGCTAACCTTCATCGTACAGAGTGAAATGTCCCTTTTCAACAAGGAGACCTCTAGCCATTCGCAGGGACTCCCGTTTTTTTTTAAATACTTCCACCAGGGCAGCCCCTGCAAGGATCAGCGAGAAAACGTCTAATCTGGCGATGTTTAGATAATCGGGCCCTATCTCTTGAATTTGACCATTCTTCTCTCTTCTCCACATGTGCATCATATAGTTTATTTACTTGATTACGGTTACCCTCAGTTTTTGCTTAGTGGCATACAGCACAATAGACATATTGTATTTCATCTTTAGATCCATGATAAATGGTTTGTCTCCTTATTTAATGACCAGGGGCATAACTAGATTTTACAGGGACCCAGAGCAAAAACGTTTCTCCCACCCCCTTATTCCAATAGTGGTCTTTCTGGCTGTTTGCAGCCAACAGAAGCTGAGCTGATAGCCACATAGAAACAAGAGGAGCTGTATTTCTGTGACATAATTCCCCCTTGGTTGGTCTACATAAGAGAACATGCATAACCTTACTCTTTAAATATGTTGGTAAATTTTTCTGTACAACACTGTGGTGACCATATTGGAAACCCTGCCTCCATATTTGTAAAGGCAAATCCATACACTTTATGTACACTTTGAGCTCTGTTTTGTTGAGGCAGGCACACAGAAGGGCAAGACATGATGTGGGTCAAGCTGAGGCCATGCCAGGCCTCTTTGTAGCAACACCACTACGGATTTCAAGGAAACATGGGTCCCCTAGATGTGTGGGCCTGGTCTTGATTGAGACCTCTGATATCCTGTAGTTAGACCACACACATATCCATTAGAAGCCATGTAAGTGCAGTAATAAGATCAAATGCCGCTCCTGTTTTAATCTTATTGTGCACTTCAGTTACAGAATGGTCCATGTAGTTGTCTTCTCAAAAATATTTTTTTAGCATTAATCTACTGTTATGTTGTTGCAGCCTAAATGCTATGATAAGTCAAGCATCCATTTTCCCTGAAGCAAAGAGCCCATCATCTCAAAACTTTCCCAGTGACTGACATGGTTAGCATAATTGTTACCTTGTAAAGAAAGTGTCTGGATTTGCATTCACAAATATGAAGGCAGGGTTTTCAATATAGTCGCCACAGTGTTGTTGTACAGAAAAATCTGCCAACATGATTGCAGAGTAAGGCTGTGCATTTTCTCTGGTGGGGACTAACCAAGGGGGGGGGGGGGGATTATGACTCAGTCACAGAGAAGCAGCTCCTCTTGTATCTATGTGGCTGTCAGCTCAGCTTCTGTTGACTACAAACAGCCAGAAAGTCCACTATTAAAAAATGATGGGTTGGAGCAACGTCGTTCCTCTGGGTCCCTGTAAAATCTAGTTATGCCCCTGGTTTAGGTCATTGTGTGCTTTTTCTTACATTTGTTTAACTAGCAAATGACACTTATTATTGACTTATAAGCAGTCGTACAAGTAATATGATCATTGTATTTCCACATATGGGGAAACAGAGTGACCCAATTGTTTGGAGTATGAAATCACTTAAGCATGTCAGCATTATTACACATTATTTTATACTTTGCTCCTGTATTTCCCTTCTTTATTTTTCTATTTTCTTCTCACCTGGCAAACACAATTGCTTTTCTGTTGCATTGCAGATAAAATGTAATCATGGAATTCAAGAGTTGAAGAACATATGATGTTTTTATAGCTATGGCAAATAGAAAAATATAGTGAATAATTTTACTTATGCATTGTATTTCCAATTGCAGTTCTTCTTCATGACCTTAGAACCATTGCCAAAGCTATCAGTAGGGTGTGAATTATTTCAGAATCTTTATTACACCCAGTGACAATAAAAATTCTATCAGTTTTCAACTTCATCTAAAAGGCTGATAGTTTTTACATTGATATAAGTGACAGTTAAATCTGATGCATGGTCTGCCATTTTTTACCCAACAATATATTTGCCACAACTTGGCTTCTGCACAGTAAAATGGCTTTATTAGAGGGAACATCTATTCCCTGCAAAACACTTCCTAATTCTGAATCATTGGTTTGTTTTAATAATACATTTGGATGCAAAGTAAATATAACATTGCTCTTTTTAACTCTAGCATCCTGTAGTTGTAATCCGTATCTGTTTCAGAAAATGTAGCACCCAGCGGGGTTTAAGATGACTTTAGATATCACACAAGCTGAACTCCAAGAGGTTGCCATGGTAATTATGAAAAAAAAAAACATAATTAATAAATCTTAGATAAATGGGAAGCCTTTGCTTATTATGCAGCCTGAGTTTATTTCTATTTGCTGTGCAATGAAGTACCTTGCAAGGAATGTAAATATTAACCACAGATTATTTGTTTTCATTTACAGGTGTGGCAACATACACGGACAAATTGTTTAAATTTAGAAAAGGACGTTGGGAAGATCTTTTTGGTGATGATGTGAATGTGAAAAAGGGAGTGGCGAATCGATTTGCCGGGCGATCGGTGGCTTGCATTGACAGGAAGGTACTGTAAGATGCACAGCTTGGTTGTTAATGAGGAATGACACTCTGACAACAAATCATTAATTAGCTTTCATGGCTTGCTGACAAGTCACCCATGAGTGGGTAAAATACTGCTGAAACAACAAAATTGTTAATTTCTTTCAGTTACACTTTCTTGCCTGGCATGTTGAAACACTTATTGAAAATTTAATTAAAGGGGCTTCTTATGAAAAAATAAGCATTAAAGTATTTTATTGCGTGAACAAAGTTTATAGGTTCACAATGGTTTTATATATATTTGATATGTCTAAAAGAGAGTACTTTGTAAACTACATTTAAAGTGTTGTTTTTTTTGCAGTATTTATTTTCTTGTCTGATAAAGACTAATTGTATTGGCTAAGAAGACATGCCTTTACATCTTATAATAAAAACTACATTTATTCAGCACAGAAACATCCATTTATATAAAACAAAATAACTGTAATACAATTGAAACGTAATACAATTGGGGCAATATCTCCTAACATTATTAATTCTTTATCTGACAAAGAGCATTGCTATATAATTATGAGCTGCATCCCTTCTTGATACGCAAACAGTTAATCTGCTTCCCGAATTTATAATTTCCAATGCAAATTCTTGTGCAATACAGCACTATCCCCTGCTCTGCTCTTGTGCGACAAGATTCACAGGAGCAGAGCTTGACTAACATTCCGGGCGAATGAGTCCGGAGCAAATTAACACCAGTAGCTCTTATGAATGCTGCTTGTTAAATTGCAGTTTGTAGGTTTGCAGAAGTGAGCCTACACTACATGGGTTTCAAAGCTACGTCTAAAGCTTGATAAATGAAGCCCATACTCTCCTATCTATCTATCGATCTATCTATCTATCTCTCTATCGCTCTATCTATCTATCTCTATCTCTCTCTATCTCTCTCTCTATCTCTCTCTATCGGTATTGCTCTTTCTCTCTTGTGCGCTCTCTCTCTCTCTCGCTCGCGCGCGCTCTCTCGCGCGCGCGCTCTCTCTCTCATGCTCTCTCCATCGCTCTCTCTCTCTCTCGTGCTCTCTCTATCTCTCTCCAGTTTTATGTTTCTGCCTATCTATCTGCCTATCTCTCTCCAGTTTGATGTTTTTGCCTATCTATCTGGCTATCTGTCTAATGTAACTTATCAATTTATCTTATACCTGCACAGTTCTTTTCTTTTTCCATTAATAATGGATAACTGTTTGTTTTGTCAATTACATAGGCTAATTTTTATTATCTACAATTTTTAAAATATATGATCTATATCAACTTTTATTTTGGTCTTGCCCTTTATCTTAGATTGTAGTAAAATAGCGTGTTACACTACATTCATAGCTAGTGCCTGTAAATATAAATTCTGGTCATTTTCATAACTAGATAGAAAATTATTTTACAGGAGTTAGAAAATGTTAGTCTTTTTTCTGATTCTTCTTAATCTTTCTGCCAGATTATATTACAAAATACTCAACATTTCATGGTTTCTTCACCAGAGAGAAGTTAAACTACTATTGTCACAAATGAGCAATTACAATTCCAGGGAACAATTTAATTTAATTTCTGGGACTGTAGTTCTTTTTTGCATTCCTAAAAGAAATCGAATTTTGATATGTAGTAGGATTAAAGCTGTCAACCAAACCATCTTTTCAGACTTTGTTGAGCGTGTTTGTTATTATAAAACCCATTTATTACTTCATTACCTTGAACTGTGTTATAGTGTAACCTTTTAATAAATTGGCATCCTGGAGACACTGCCACTGTTTCCGTACTTTAAGATGAATGGCACTGCAAATAGTACTGCAGTGGACTTACTAATCACATATCTCCGACCATAGGGAAATGTAACTTTTTTGTCCCCACTTGGCTTAAATGTTTTAAGCATTCACATAAAATAAAGCATTTTCTATTTTTATAAAATACATTTCTTTATAGTTTTACTTGAGAAAAGTGCTGTAAATATTGAAATAAAACCTTTAATGAACAAGAAAATTCCAAGATATTTAATTAACCAGCCAAGATTGGGGGTATCTCTTCAGCAAATATAACTGAACAGCCAACTTGTTAAGTGCATAAGTAATTTGCTCCAGGGCATAGGCTAATTAAAGTAATTAACGATCACATAAATCTTACCTGGCACAGCATGAGATTGACCTAAACTGAATTTGTTGGTAAAACTGTACCTATGTAACACTAACAGGGGACAATTTATTAAGGTGCAGACGGACATGATACGCTGTATCGTATCATGTCTGCCGCACAACGATAAATGCCGACAGCATACGCTGTATATAATGTATTTATCATTGCACCAGTAGTTCTTGTGAACTGCTGGTGCAATGCCGCCCCCTGCAGATTCGCAGCCAATCGGCCGCTAGCAGGGGGTGTCAATCAACCCGATCGTATTCGATCGGGCTGATTGCTGTCCGCCACCTCAGAGGTGGTGGACGAGTTAAGGAGCAGCGGTCTTAGGACCACTGCTTCGTAACTTGCGCTTCAGGTGGATCTGAAGCGGAGTGGGTCGGAAGCAGCATCCGCTGCTTCATAAATCAACTGTGAAATTTGAGGGCACCCCTACCTAAGCCAAAAAAAGTTCAGCACTTTCGGGATGCTTTGGGATTTAAGACCATAGCACCTCTAACTTTGGCACAAGAATCAGTTTTGTGACTTTCCTTTGCCTGAAAATAATACAGTTATACTAACCTTTTGTGATTGTTTGTTGTTAAAGTATTTGTTTTATAAAACAGTACTTCTTTAGTAATAACAATTATTATTATTTTACCTTAGATTAAAGTAAGCATAAAAATATTGGGCCCTATCTATCAAGCTCTGAGGCCCTGTGTCTCTGGCGAGCCCGCAGGCTCACCAGAAACACCAGTTATAAAGCAGCGGTCTAAAGACTGCTGCTCCATAACCCTGTCCGCCTGCTCTGATGAGGCGGAAGGAATCGCCAGAATTCAACCCGATCGAGTACGATCGGGTTGATTGACATCCCCCTGCCGGCGGCCAATTGGCCGCGAGTCTGCAGGGGGTTGCGAGCTGCTGGTGCAATGCTGAATACGGAGAGCGTATTGCTCTCTCCGCATTCAGCAATGTCTGTCAGACCTGATCCGCACTGTCGGATCAGGTCCGACAGACATATGATAAATAGGCCTCATTGTATTAAGCAAAAAAGGAAAATAAAAAGTATTTGTTTTCTAGCAATATGACTTAGAAATTTTCAGTCTAGCACCTGCCCACAGCTAAACAAGGAAGCAAACATTGTGAAACTTAAGTTTTAGGTCACATGATTTTTGCAGCAGAAGTCCTATATTGATCATGGGCAATAAACTGACTGGAGTTATTTTATAGTATCTCCTAGCAACGCTTCAAAATAAACACTATACTTGGGGCGGAGCAAGCCCTGGAGCTGAGCGGTAGTGTGCCAGTGTAGATCTGGCTATTTTTTGTCTTCACCCATATATTTGACCGCTCAATACAGCTTGTTGTACAAAAATGATGTGCTTAAAGGTCTGTGGAACTGAATCAAGAGGCAAGTGACTGTGAGTCACAGTCAAAAGGGAAGAAATTGAACGTACTTTGCGGAGATCTATACCGGGACTCTCGAGAAGTCTCCTTTTCCCAGCCCATGTGAAGGTCTTGGGGCAGTGGAGCAAGCTACCACTAATAACCTGCCTGCATAAAGAGCCAGCAGACATACAGCTCAGAACATGGAGATGACTAACGCTGATATGCACAAGCTGCTATTGGACTTTGAGCAACAAATTTTTCAGAGGTTTGATAACCTCATGTCGAAGTTAAGGGGCACGTACATGAAGATAGTCAGGTTCAGCCCAGTGACATTTAACGTGCTCAATGAGCTACGAGATGGAGTTCAGATGCCTGTGCACAAGAGTGAGGAGGACCCGGTCTATAGTTTGGGAAACAGTTGTATAAAGTCTGCATCCCCTGCCTCCACTCCCATCATGGCGGGTGCGGTCGACATTAGACAGGCAGCTAGCGGAGTACTCGCAGGGGCAACCAAAGACTATCGCAACAACATGATAATAATTCCCCCAATTCAAACCAGGTCAGCCGGACGTTTCAGTAGTCTCTGGGTCCAATTTGAGCAAGTTGGATTCCCTTATCATCAGACTCTTCTGTGCATTCCGAATAAACCTGATTCCTTGGGAACTTGAGGAAGAGAGACTCCTCCACAGATCGGCTGCTAAAGAACAGCTTTCCGAGGCTAGATTTCACCTGCAGGATTGGGAGCCTCGCCTGGAGGCCAATGGTTTTACCCACATGCAAACAGGATAAGCAGACTATACAAGCAGGATTCATGAGCATCTGAGCAGTTTTATTGAGACTGTGAGAGACTATAATGTTATGTTTCTCCTGCTTGGAGGTACCCTCTTTACTATGGATAAATAACCATTGTATTCATGAAGACATACCATCAGATTACCAGTTGAGGGCTGTCACATGCTCCTATATATCATTTGGTGCATTTCTCTGTTATTCATATAGCTCATACTCCTGTTCATTACATATTTCTATGCTTCCGATTGCTATCCTACGTAAGTTAGTTTTATAGTATCTGTGCCTTAGTTGGGACAATGCCTGGATTACTGTATGCTCTACCACAATAAGTATCTCCAACTGCATGTTTTATAGTGGCTGCTTACCACTTATGTATCACCCATTTTTTTACATCTGAAATTTATATAAGAAGGTACAGATATCATGTCCTACTAGTACACAGTGTTCTTGACAGAGGTTTGTAACTATTATAATGTGTAGTCCCTGTTACCACTTTGGATTTAGCAGGGTCCTGCTCTATAAACGTTAGCTACACAGGTTGAGTGGTGGTTATAGCACTATTGGGAGACATATGATCATATTATAAGGTGGCATGCCAGTTTATGTACAGCTTAGTATTGTCCTGAGTATCACTCAATTCTGTGTCTAGCTCCAGGACAGGGAACTGTAATATTTGTGTACCCTATTCTGAATATAGAGTGGTCGCCATGAATGGCATGTTAAGGAATTAGCTAACTATACATCTAACTCTTTGAGTGATATGCCCCTTATTTAGGTTATATCAAACTTAGCTATCAATTCAGTTACAGGTATACCCCGCTCATACAGCGGGTTAGGGACCGGAGCCCCGCTGTAAAGTGAAAACCACCTTAAAGTGAAACAAGGCAGTTTTAGCTTTCTTTTCAGTGTTTAAAATCTTGAAAACATGTTTGAACTAACATATATTAGGGGTGCAATAGTGCTATGTTTAGTTTAACACTAGCACAGTATTCAATAAATACTGTACCTGTAAAATAGTGACAATTACTGTAGTCAAATTTGCCAGACTATAGCACTGAGACAGAGTTTGCACTGCAATGCTATAAAAAGAGTGAACTAAGCATAACAAAATGGTGCCAGTCACTTTTCTCACAATCTCACAATGATTACAGCACTATTTCAAAATCCTTGGAGGTTGAACTCCAGCTCCACAAAGCGCTGTATTAGCGAATCGCTGTAAAGTGAAGCGCTGTAAAGTGAGGTATACTTGTAATTACATTATAAAGATAGACATATGCTAGATTTAAAGTCCTCTAGATCTCTAAAGTCCTTATGTGAATTTTTGGAACTCCTGGCCACATATAACTCGTAATGAGACTGTTCCCCTAACATTATTGTAGTCCCCTTCAGAAAATGTGTATTATTTTGTGAGGGAGAGTATTTACAGCATGTGTAAATTAAATGATATAATTTGTTTAATAAAGAGAATGTCATTACCAGCTCTGGATCCGTATCCCCCCTCCCACTTGAGTGGTAAGGGATAAATAGCTTATCCTCCATACTCCCTTTTAGCAGAGTTATGTAGTCTCTGACCTGTTCGTGGAGCCTTTGCCATAGTTTGTACCTATTTGAGTGTAAAAATGGATCTCCGGATCTTAATAATGATAGTTTCATCATGACTATTCTTATGTGTCTCAATGTCTGCAGATTGTTTATGCCTATAATTTTAGTATAGCTGTTAGCTTACATATATCCAATGTAGTGTTAGAACTAGCGATATGGTGTTGAAGGTTCAAGAGGTTTTAGGTGCGGCACCTATGTGTGTTTCTCATGTACTTTAGAGAGTCACCTCCTGTTGGTAGACCTGGCAGGTATAGATGCTAGGTTGGTTTCTTAATGAAAATAAATAGGGACTTGAATCAACTACAAATCTGATATATATGGCTGCTTGTGGGTGACGTGTTCGCTCCCTTGCCACCAAGCTCTAACCAGGCTTACCAAGATTTGTAACCTTAGACTAAATTAATAACTGGTAGGTGTAACAACTCTTATGGTGACTGCCCACTAGGTTGATATACTCACTTAACCGCCCTCAGGCGACTCCTGAGTCTTGTAATCCTGATAGCTCTTTATATCATGCTAGATTGTAAACCTTAAAACTTGCAACCTCTATATTTTTAGTTTCTTTGATTTTATGTCCGCTACAGCAATGTGAACAGTTCTACTCCCATTCATATTAGTACTCAGATTAATCTGTGAAATAGTTCCTGTAGTCTTGTTTTTTTGACACAGTGTTTATTACTTGGATATTTAATGGTGTCATGTTTATTTCTATGATCTCCTTCAATGTTAGTTTTAGTTTTCCGGACCTACCCATGGTCCTAGCAGACAGATGAAGGAGCATGTTGAGTGTAGGCCTAAAAATGGCCTGTGCTACCTAGAAATCCTCTGATTAATAATTTGAAATTATTGGGGTCCTAAAGTGGCCTCAGCTATTTCTGAGGAAAAAGAGGGTGTTCTTAGGTTTGCTCCCCAACTTCTATTCATTTGATCTATGTTTCAAATTGGGAATTTTCTGAGAGTCTTACAATAAGAGATTTATCCTTATGTATCTGTATGTTTACAGTATTTGTTTTATCATCTAATATGCGCTTTGTGTTTAATTGAGCAAACTAATTTTTGTTTTTGTTGATGTTATTCCCTCAATAAAAAACTTTAATACAAAATAAACACTATACCTTTGCCTTCCTGTTGAGGCCTCCTCCTCCTTGATTTGCTGGGAAAGGAAGTAAGAGACATTGCAGAAATGAAGTTAAAAAAACATAATTTATGTAAGAACTTACCTGATAAATTCATTTCTTTCATATTGGCAAGAGTCCATGAGCTAGTGACATATGGGATATACAATCCTACCAGGAGGGGCAAAGTTTCCCAAACCTCAAAATGCCTATAAATACACCCCTCACCACACCCACAATTCAGTTTAACGAATAGCCAAGCAGTGGGGTGATAAAGAAAGGAGTAGAAAGCATCAACAAAGGAAATTTGGAAATAATTGTGCTTTATACAAAAAACATAACCACCATAAAAGGGTGGGCCTCATGGACTCTTGCCAATATGAAAGAAATGAATTTATCAGGTAAGTTCTTACATAAATTATGTTTTCTTTCATGTAATTGGCAAGAGTCCATGAGCTAGTGACATATGGGATATCAATACCCAAGATGTGGAGTCTTCCACTCAAGAGTCACTAGAGAGGGAGGGACTAAAACAAAAACAGCCATATTCCGCTGAGAAAATAATCCACAACCAAAAAATAAGTTTATTTTCACTTTTGAAAGAAAAAACTTAAATAAAAAAGCAGAAGAATCAAACTGAAACAGCTGCCTAAAGAACTTTTCTACCAAAAACTGCTTCTGAAGAAGCAAATACATCAAAATGGTAGAATTTAGTAAATGTATGCAAAGAGGACCAAGTGGCTGCTTCGCAAATCTGATCGACTGAAGCTTCATTCTTAAAAGCCCATGAAGTAGAGACTGATCTAGTAGAATGAGCTGTAATTCTCTGAGGCGGGGTTTGACCCGACTCCAAATAAGCTTGATGAATCAAAAGTTTCAACCAAGAAGCCAAGGAAACAGCAGAAGCTTTCTGACCTTTCCTAGGACCAGAAAATAAAACAAATAGACCAGAAGTCTTCCTGAAATTTTTAGTAGCTTCCACATAATATTTCAAAGCTCTTACCACATCCAAAGAATGTAAGGATCTCTCCAAAGAATTCTTAGGATTAGGACATAAAATTTCTCTACTAATGTTGTTAGAATTCACAACCTTAGGTAAAAATTGAAAAGAAGTCAGCAAAACTGCCTTATCCTGATGAAAAATCAGAAAAGGAGACTCACAAGAAAGAGCAGATAGCTCAGAAACTCTTCTAGCAGAAGAGATAGCCAAAAGGAACAACACTTTCCAAGAAAGTAGTTTAATGTCCAAAGAATGCATAGGTTCAAATGGAGGAGCCTGTAAAGCCCTCAGAACAAAATTAAGACTCCAAGGAGGAGAAATTGACTGGCTTAATATGAACTAAAGCTTGTACAAAACAATGTATATCAGGAAGTATAGCAATTTTTCTGTGAAATAAAACAGAAAGAGCGGAGATTTGTCCTTTCAAGGAACTTGCAGACAATACCTTATCCAGACCATCCTGAAGAAACTGCAAAATTCTAGGAATTCTAAAAGAATGCCAGGAGAATTTATGAGAAGAACACCATGAAATGTAAGTCTTCCAAACTCTATAATAAATCTTCCTAGAGACAGATTTACGAGCTTGTAACATAGTATTAATCACTGAATCAGAGAAACCTCTATGACTTAGAACTAAGCGTTCAATTTCCATACCTTCAAATTTAATGATTTGAGATCCTGATGGAAAAACGGACCTTGAGATAGTAGGTCCGGCTGTAACGGAAGTGGCCAAGGCGGGCAACTGGACATCCGAACCAGATCCACATACCAAAACCTATGTGGCCATGCTGGAGCCACCAGCAACACAAAAGACTGTTCCATGATGATTTTGGAAATCACTCTTGGAAGGAGAACTAGAGATGGGAAGATGTAAGCAGGTTGATAACACCAAGGAAGTGTCAGCGCATCCACTGCTTCTGCCTGAACATACCTGGACAGGTATCTGGGAAGTTTCTTGTTTAGATGAGAGGCCATGAGATCTATCTCTGGAAGCCCCCACATCTGAACAATCTGAGAAAACACATCTGGATGGAGAGACCACTCCCCTGGATGTAAAGTCTGGCGGCTGAGATAATCCGCCTCCCAATTGTCTACACCTGGGATATGCACCGCAGAGATTAGACAGGAGCTGGATTCCACCCAAGCAAGTATCCAAGATACTTCTTTCATAGCTTGGGGACTGTGAGTCCCACCCTGATGATTGACATAAGCCACAGTTGTGATATTGTCTGTCTGAAAACAAATGAACGGTTCTCTCTTTAGTAGAGGCCAGAACTGAAGAGCCCTGAGAATTGCATGGAGTTCTAAAATATAAATTGTTAATCTCGCCTCTTGAGATTTCCAAACCCCTTGTGCTGTCAGAGACCTCCAAACAGCTCCCGAACCTGAAAGACTCGCATCTGTTGTGATCACAGTCCAGGTTGGGCGAACAAAAGAAGCCCCTTGAACCAAACGATGGTGATCCATCCACCATGTCAGAGAGTGTCGTACATTGGGATTCAAGGATAGTAATTGTGATATCTTTGTATAATCCCTGCACCATTGATTCAGCATACAAAGCTGTAGAGATCTCATGTGAAAACGAGCAAAGGGGATTGCGTCCGATGCTGCAGTCATGAGACCTAAAACTTCCATGCACATAGCCACTGAAGGGAATGACTGAGACTGAAGGTGCCGGCAGGCTGCAACCAATTTTAAACGTCTCTTGTCTGTTAGAGACAGAGTCATGGACACTGAATCTATCTGGAAGCCTAAAAAGGTGACCCTTGTCTGAGGAATCAAGAAACTTTTTGGTAAATTGATCCTCCAACCATGTTTCAGAAGAAACAACACTAGTTGATTCGTGTGAGATTCTGCAGTATGTAAAGACTGAGCTAGTACCAAGATATCGTCCAAATAAGGAAACACCGCAATACCCTGTTCTCTGATTACAGATAGTAGGGCACCCAGAACCTTTGAAAAGATTCTTGGAGCTGTTGCTAGGCCAAATGGAAGAGCAACAAATTGGTAATGCTTGTCTAGAAAAGAGAATCTCAGAAACTGATAGTGTTCTGGATGAATCGGAATATGAAGGTATGCATCCTGCAAGTCTATTGTGGACATATAATGTCCTTGCTGAACAAAAGGCAGAATAGTCCTTATAGTCACCATCTTGAAAGTTGGTACTCTTACATAACGATTCAAAATTTTCAGATCCAGAACTGGTCTGAACAAATTTTCTTTTTTTGGTACAATGAATAGGTTTGAATAAAACCCCAAACCTTGTTCCTGAAGAGGAACTGGCATGATTACCCCTGAAGACTCCAGGTCTGAAACACACTTCAGAAAAGCCTGAGCTTTTACTGGATTTACAGGAATGTGTGAGAGAAAGAATCTTCTCACAGGAGGTCTTACTTTGAATCATATTCGATACGCTTGAGAGACAATGCTCTGAATCCAATGATTTTGGACAGTTTTTATCCAAAAAATCCTTGAAAACCTTAATCTGCCCCCTACCAGCTGAGCTGGAATGAGGGCCGCACCTTCATGCGGACTTAGGGGCAGACTTTGGTTTCCTAAATGGCTTGGATTTATTCCAATTTGAGGAAGGCTTCCAACTGGAAGCAGATTCCTTGGGAGGAGGATTGAGTTTTTGTTCCTTATTCTGACGAAAGGAACGAAAACGGTTAGAAGCCTTAGATTTACCCTTAGGTTTTTTATCCTGAGGCAAAAAAACTCCTTTTCCTCCAGTGATAGTTGAAATAATAGAATCCAACTGAGAACCAAATAAATTATTACCTTGGAAAGAAAGAGATAGTAATCTAGATTTAGATGTCATATCAGCATTCCAAGATTTAAGCCACAAAGCTCTTCTAGCTAATACAGCTAAAGACATGGATCTAACATCAATTTTGATAATATCAAAAATAGCATCACAAATAAAATGATTAGCATGTTGCAGTAAGCGAACAATGCTAGATATGTCAGAATCCAATTAATGTTGCGCTAAATTTTCCAACCAGAAAGTTGATGCAGCCGCAACATCACCCAAAGAAATAGCAGGTCTGAGAAGATGACCTGAATATAAATAGGCCTTCCTTAGATAAGATTCAAGCTTCCTATCTAAAGGATCCTTAAAGGAAGTGCTATCTTCCATAGGAATAGTAGTACGTTTAGCAAGAGTAGAAATAGCCCCATCAACTTTGGGGATCTTTTCCCAAAACTCTATAGATTTTGCTGGTAAAGGATACAATCTCTTAAACCTTGAAGAAGGAATAAAGGAAGTACCTGGCTTATTCCATTCCCTAGAAATCATATCAGAAATAGCCTCAGGAATGGGAAAAACACCTGGGGAAACCACAGGAGGTTTAAAAACAGCATTTAAACGTTTATTAGACTGAACGTTAATAGGACTGGTTACCTCAATATCCAAAGTAATTAACACTTCTTTTAATAAAGAACGCATATAATCTATTTTAAATAAATAAGTAGATTTGTCAGTGTCAATATCTGAGGAAGGATCTTCTGTTTCAGATAGATCCTCAGCAGAAGAGGATGAGTTAATATGTTGTTGGTCATTTGAAATTTCATCAGCTAAATGAGAAGTTTTAAAAGACCTTTTACGTTTATTAGAAGGTGGAAATGCAGACAAAGCCTTCATAATAGATTCAGAAACAAATTCTTTAAAATTTACAGGTATATCATGCACATTAGAAGTTGAAGGAACTGCAACTGGCAATGTACTATTACTGATAGAAACACTATCTGCATGTAAAAGTTTATCATGACAACTATTACAAATGACATTCGGTGGAATACTTTCTACAATTTTGCAACAAATGCACTTAGCTTTGGTAGAACCGATGTCAGGCAGCAATGTTCCAGCAGAAACTTCAGAGACAGGATCGGATTGGGACATCTTGCTCAATGTAAAAGAAAAAACAACATATAAAGCTAAATTATCTATTTCCTTAAATGACAGTTTCAGGAATGGAAAAAAATGCAAAAGCATAGGCCTCTTGATAGAAAATAAAGCAGGAGGCAAACATGAATGGGGTATTGAAATAATGAAAAAAAATTGGCGCCAAGTATGACGCACAACGTAACTTAAACTTTTTTGGCGCCAAAAATGACCGGAAATGACACACTTGCGTCACTAATGACGCCGCCGTGTGAAAGGTCTCGGCGTCACGTATGACGCCGGAAATGACGAAGTTGCGCCAAAAATGTATTTTTTCACGTCAAAAAAAGTTTGCGCCAAAAATGACGCAATAAAGTCTAGCATTTGACGCACCCGCGGGCCTAACACCCGCAATCGCAAAAAGTAGTCAAATTGAAAAAAAGACTAAACCCCAGGTAAGAAATAAATTTCTTAAAGTGTTTTACATTCCCAAATATGAAACTGACAGTCTGCAGAAGGAAATACATGAACCTAACTCATGGCAAATATAAGTACAATACATATATTTAGAACTTTATATAAATGCATAAAGTGCCAAACCATAGCTGAGAGTGTCTTAAGTAATAAAAACACACTTACCCAAAGACACCCATCCACATATAGCAGATAGCCAAACCAGTACTAAAACAGTTATTAGTAGAGGTAATGGTAAATTGAGAGTATATCGTCAATCTGAAAAGGGAGGTAGGAGATGAATCTCTACGACCGATAACAGAGAACCTATGAAATAGACCCCCCGTTAGGGAAATCTGAGAGGAATCGGGCTTCAACAATGCTGAGAAGCGCATATCAACGTAGAAATCTTAGCACAAACTTACTTCACCACCTCCATAGGAGGCAAAGTTTGTAAAACTGAATTGTGGGTGTGGTGAGGGGTGTATTTATAGGCATTTTGAGGTTTGGGAAACTTTGCCCCTCCTGGTAGGATTGTATATCCCATATGTCACTAGCTCATGGACTCTTGCCAATTACATGAAAGAAAGGATGTAAATGTAAAATCATTTTAAAAGTGATGAATAATACAAATAGCAATGAATTATTTTAAGAAGAAGACACTGCTTAGTGCTTTTTTTGTTACTATAATAAAACAGATTGTTTAACATCCCTTTAAAGGGACATAATACTCATATGCTAAATCACTTGAAACTGATGCAGTATAACTGTAAAAAGCTGACAGGAAAATATCACCTGAGCATCTCTATGTAAAAAAGGAAGATATTTTACCTCACAATCTCCTCAGCTCAGCAGAGTTAGTTCTGTGTAAAAAGTTATACTTCACCTGCTCCCAGCTGCAGGTAAAAAATAAAAAAAAATGAAGAAATGAACAGCAGCCAATCAGCATCAGCAGTGCTGAGGTCATGAACTCTTACTGTGATCTCATGAGATTTGACTTAACTCTCATGAGATTTCATAGTAAGCTTCCTTTACCTGATTGGTGAAATAATATGAGAGTGCACGATGCTCATCCTTTCAGCTGTCCTAGGACAGACACACTAAAATGCTGCTTCAAAAATCCTTTACAGTGGGAGGTGGCTACTGAGGAACTTTTGAGGTAAAATATCTTTCTTTTTTACATAGAGATGTTCAGGTGATATTTTCTAGTCAGCTTTTTACAGCTATGCTGCATCACTTTCAAGTGTTTAAACATTTGGGTATTATGGCCCTTTAAGGAAAATGTATTCTGTTATTTTATAAAATAACTTTCTTGGCTTTGGTTACTGCTAGTTACTTACAGCGTAGCGCCATCTGCAGAGGACAGGAAGCTCAAATATATATCATAGCGGCCTATAGGCTGATTGTGGGTGTTCTGTAGATGGAGTCTGGGTATACCTTGGGGTGTGTGCTAGACGTGAAGGGACAATGGGAGGGAAGGGCAATTTTCACTCTCCTCCTCAGCCCAACAGGGGTGCAAAGCAAAAGATTGGGGTGTTTTGAAACCCCTGAAACCCTTTATGCCTCACACTGCTACTGGATCAGATCATCTGTGTAAATCAATAACCCTGTTACCTATATAACCGAAGACCTGAAAAGTGGTTAATCACATTGGTATATTCACAGTCAGGACAAGGATTGTTGCTCCCAAGTAGAAAAAGGCAGGAGCTTGGCAGCTAGCTGCAGCTGACACTTCTGATTGGCTTACCAGCTATGTCCTGTTTGGGAGCTTCAGTTTTGGGGCTCCTAAACAGGTCTGGACTATAACTTCTTAACCACATGTTGAACTACAGAAAGAGGTGAAAAGGATTTGGTTTACAAATTAATAGCATATAATTTTGTACATTAGAATGTCCCTTTAATAATTTCAAAAGTTACATGTAATAATGTGGAAAGAATGCATATTAATAATAATGATTAATTCCCCATCACACCATTATCCAGGAGGCATTAGCTAAGAAATAAAATACAGTGAATCCTTGCCACTAGATACTTTGTATTCACAACCATAAAGTAATGGTGTGTCTGTAAATTTAAATATTTAACTTCACAATTGTGAGAGATTAAGGGGAATGGAACTCAAATGCAGGAATAGATACACATGAAACAAAAAGTTAATTAAAGGACTTTATTAAAACAAGAGAAATTGAAACTGAGAATAAGCCAAAGGTCAGGCACCAGAATATCAGTCCAGCAAGAAGGTACCAAGGAATAAACAAGCGCAAACAAGAGTCCAAGAACAGGCCAAAGGTCGAGTACCATGTGATCAGTCTAGCAACTAGGTACCAAGGAATAAACAAGTGCAAACAAGAGTCCAAGAACAGGCTGAAGGTTGAGTACCATGTGATCAGTCTAGCAACTAGGCACCAAGGGGTAATTCAGGAGCAAAATCCAGCAGGTACAGGTCGTGAGGAGGCTGGTACAGGATACTAGGTAAGTGCAGGTGGTACAGCTGGATTCAGGTAAGCTGTCACTGGTACAGCAAGTACAGGAGGTTCAGCAAGTACAGGAGGTCACTGGTACAGCAAGTACAGGAGGCATGGAGTACCAGGTAAGTGATATCAAATACAAGCTTGTTTCAAGACAGGATACAGGGAGAACTTGTACAAGGTCAACTACTCAATAACTTTAGCCCAGAATGGTGGGCTGAATGGATTTATATAGAAACTCTCACAACTGTGGCTATTTAGGTGGGAGTTTCTTAAATTAGGTATGGACAGCTGTGCATGCCTAAGGAGAGCAGTAGCCTCTGCAGAAGACAGGCTTTGGTGTTCCACGTGGAGGAATGCAGGAGCCTATCGCTGGAGCTTGGTCAGGTAAGTACCTGACAACAAACCAGGGTTCCCCCTCAACAATTATGTCTGTATCAATTCCGCAAATATTAAGAGTCATCAATTTGAGTGTCTGAGACTGCCCTGATATGACTGTTGTTAATTTAAAAACAGTTTATATACACGGGAAAACCCTCTAGGATATCATTGCTATTGGCAAATATATGAAAATTTGGTATAACAGCAACTTTAATACCCTACAACATATATATATATATATATATCAGGCACATCTTTAGTGTTGAGTGTTATGAGTGTTACTTATTGTCTAATTGTACCTGTTGGTATTTACTTAGACGAGAAGTTCAATGTCATGTAACAGAACTTATGTTTTTTTCTCTTAAAAAATAAATACAATATATATATATATATATATATATATATATATATATATATATATATATATATTGTATTTATTTTTATAAAAGAGCCTCATCCACAAATACCACAAAAAACTTCAAGCTGTCATTGATGTTAAAGGGGGCAATACATGGTATTAAGAACTGGGGTATGTAAACTTTTGATCAGGGTCATTTGGGTTGTTTCTGTTGTCATTATGATTTAAAAAGAGTAAACACAGTTTATTGATAATAAATGGCTTCAGCCAAACACTAACCATGAGTGAAAGAAAAGTTTTTGTGTTATCATTCATATTCTCTGAAAAATGGTCAAGAAATCATAAATACTGCCAGGGTATGTAAACCTATGAGCACAACTATATATATATATATATATATATATATATATATATATATATATATATATATATATATATATATATACACACCTATATATATATATATATATATATATATATATATATATATATATATATACACACACCTATATATATATATATATATATATATATACCTACATATATATATATATATATATATATATATATATATATATATATATATATTTATATACACCTACATAACCCCCTTAGCATGTAAGCCTTTGAGCCCAGCTGTTTGCAGATCACCTTCATAAAAGCCGAGTACAAGAGTACAACTCTTGGGAGGGTCCCCAACAATTTGACCCCTATAAATATTAACTTGCATATTATGCCTATGTTTATAGCTCTGCAGAATCTGTTGGCTCTCTATAAATAACTGATAATGATGATGATAATAATAATAATAATAATATACATACCCACAGAATATATGCATATTATTGCATGCTTTAAATTAAACAGATTAGGGGTTAATAATAAAATGCAGGGGTCAGCGATAGCGGGGTCGGCAGATTAGGGGTTAATAAGTGTAAGGTTAGGGGTGTTTAGACTCGGGGTACATGTTAGGGTGTTAGGTGCAGACTTAGGTAGTGTTTCCCCATAGGAAACAATGGGGCTGCGTTAGGAGCTGAGCGCTGCTTTTTTGCAGGTGTTAGGTTTTTTTTTCAGCTCAAACTGCCCCATTGTTTCCTATGGGGATATCGTGCACAAGCACGTTTTTGAAGCTGGCCGCGTCAGTAAGCAACGCTGGTATTGAGAGTTGAAGTGGCGGTAAATATGCTCTACGCTCCCTTTTTGGAGTCTAACGCAGCCCTTCAGAGAACTCTAAATACCAGCATTGTTTAAAAGGTGCGGGGGAAAAAAACATTCGTAGCTAACGCACCCCTTCTAACGTAAAACTCTAAATCTCGGTGTAAGAGTTTTTTTTGTCTGTGTTTTCTTCTGCAGTAAAACACAATGAAAGAACAGCACTCCATGAGATAGAACAGAAGCTGGAAAAAACCTTCCATGCATGTCCATTTTTATAATAACTCCTCAGGGTGCACAGTCTTTTAGCACACTATACCCCTTTCACAAAGAAAAAATATCCTGAAGCATATCAGTCTGACCCTGCCCAATGACAGTCCAGTGCCGAAATACCAGGCAATTCTTCTCTGAACAAGGGAAGCAACAACCCCAGACAATCGTTTCGGCCTTCTATGGGCCTCGTCAGTGAGGTGCAGTTGTATCTCTCTAAGGACAAGTGTGCATGGAGTCCACGTCTGGTTTCCCCATTACTCTTAGGGTGACCTAAGAGCATTTACATAAAACACAATGAAAGAACAGCACTCCATGAGATAGAACAGAAGCTGGAAAAAACCTTCCATGCATGTCCATTTTTATAATAACTCCTCAGGGTGCACAGTCTTTTAGCACACTATACCCCTTTCACAAAGAAAAAATATCCCGAAGCATATCAGTCTGACCCTGCCCAATGACAGTCCAGCGCCGAAATACCAGGCAATTTCTTCTGCAGTAGATGGATGAAGGATGATTGAAGGGCTTGGCAAACATGGAAAACTCTGGAGTATTTTTGTTACATTGTATTGCTATTTTGAGAATCTGTGATCAAGTGTTAATGTAAGTAATTTGTGACAGGCAA
This sequence comes from Bombina bombina, assembly GCF_027579735.1. Lineage (NCBI taxonomy): Eukaryota > Metazoa > Chordata > Amphibia > Anura > Bombinatoridae > Bombina > Bombina bombina. Next base: position 196,239,978 of record NC_069507.1, on the reverse strand, counting down.
GGAGATAAGAATTGACTTTCTCAGATTCTGCGAGGCCCTAGTAGAGGTTTATTGTCTTTTGAAAATAAAACATGAAGAAGCAGGTTTTAAGACAGCTGTATCTATCTACAGGAAAGGAATTCATAAAGTTTGCAAAAAGATCACTTTTAATAACTAAATGATCTACAGATATTTTATTACAAACATATTTTAAAACACATGGTCACTGTAATAAAACATAAAAGATAAAAAAAAAACATTTTTTTTAATAATACTGTTCTAAAAGCAGACATCTGCCCTTCTATGTTGTCATAGAATTAATACAATTAAGTATTAAGAATTAAGTAGTATTTCATTTCATATTCTGCTATATATTTTGTTACACTTTCTAGTTATTCTTATATCATATACATACCTGTAGTAGAATTCTGTAGTAATTATTTATATAGATATAGTTATATTTGATTCTTATTCTATTTAATATAAATATATTCCATATTTAGTGCACATTTCTAAATAATGCATAAAAACATAATTATGATATAAATAATAGTACAAATAATATAGGTATGCATCCGTATATATACAGTATCTCACAAAAGTGAGTACACCCCTCATATTTTTGTAAATATTTTATTATATCTTTTCATGTGACAACACTGAAGAAATAACACTTTGCTACAATGTAAAGTAGTGAGTGTACAGCCTGTATAACAGTGTAAATTTGCTGTCCCCTCAAAATAACTCAACACACAGCCAATAATGTCTAAACCGTTGGCAACAAAAGTGAGTACACCCCTAAGTGGAAATTTCCAAATTGGGCCCAATTACCCATTTTCCCTCCTTGGTGTCATGTGACTCGTTAGTGTTACAAGATCTCAGGTGTGAATGGGAAGCAGGTGTGTTAAATTTGATGTTATCTCTCTCACACTCTCTCATACTGGTCACTGGAAGTTCAACATGGCACCACATGGCAAAGAACTCTCTGAGGATCTGAAAAAAGAATTGTTGCTCTTCATAAAGATGGGTTAGGCTATAAGAAGATTGCCAAGACCCGGAAACTGAGCTGCAGTATGGTGGGCAAGTCCATACAGCAGTTTCACAGCACAGGTTCCACTCAGAACAGGCCTCGCCATGGTCAACCAAAGAAGTTGAGTGCATGTGCACAGCATCACATCCAGAGGTTCTCTTTGGGAAATAGATTTATGAGTATTTCATTTCATTTCATATTCTGCTATATATTTTGTTACACTTTCTAGTTATTCTTAAATCATATACATACCTGTAGTAGAATTCTGTAGTAATTATTTATATAGATATATTTATATTTGATTCTTATTCTATTTAATATAAATATATTCCATATTTAGTGCACATTTCTAAATAATGCATAAAAACATAATTATGATATAAATAATAGTACAAATAATATAGGTATGCATCCGTATATATACAGTATCTCACAAAAGTGAGTACACCCCTCATATTTTTGTAAATATTTTATTATATCTTTTCATGTGACAACACTGAAGAAATAACACTTTGCTACAATGTAAAGTAGTGAGTGTACAACCTGTATAACAGTGTAAATTTGCTGTCCCCTCAAAATAACTCAACACACAGCCAATAATGTCTAAACCGTTGGCAACAAAAGTGAGTACACCCCTAAGTGGAAATTTCCAAATTGGGCCCAATTACCCATTTTCCCTCCTTGGTGTCATGTGACTCGTTAGTGTTACAAGATCTCAGGTGTGAATGGGAAGCAGGTGTGTTAAATTTGATGTTATCTCTCTCACACTCTCTCATACTGGTCACTGGAAGTTCAACATGGCACCACATGGCAAAGAACTCTCTGAGGATCTGAAAAAAGAATTGTTGCTCTTCATAAAGATGGGTTAGGCTATAAGAAGATTGCCAAGACCCGGAAACTGAGCTGCAGTATGGTGGGCAAGTCCATACAGCAGTTTCACAGCACAGGTTCCACTTAGAACAGGCCTCGCCATGGTCAACCAAAGAAGTTGAGTGCATGTGCACAGCATCACATCCAGAGGTTCTCTTTGGGAAATAGATTTATGAGTGCTGCCAACATTGCTGCAGAGATTGAAGGGATAGGGGGTCAGCCTGTCAGTGCTCAGACCATACGCCGCACACTGCATCAAATTGGTCTTCATGGCTGTCGTCCTGGAAGGAATGTCCAAGAAAGCCTGCAAACAGTTTGCTGAAGACAAGCAGACTAAGGACATGGATTACTGGAACAATGTCCTGTGGTCCAATGAGACCAAGCTAAACTTATTTGGTTCAGATGGTGTCAAGCGTGTGTGGCCGCAAACAGGTGAGGAGTACAAAGACAAGTGTGTCTTGCCTACAGTCAAGCATGGTGGTGGGAGTGTCATGGTCTGGGCCTGCATGAGTGCTGCCGGCACTGGGGAGCTATAGTTCATTGAGGGAACCATGAATGCCGACATGTACTGTGATATACTGAAGCGGAGACTGAGCCACAGGACTGTATTCCAACATGCTAACGACCCCAAACACACCTCTAAGACGACCACTGACTTGCTAAAGAAGCTGAGGGTAAAGGTGATGGACTGGCCAAGCATGTCTCCAGACCTAAACCCTATTGAGCATCTGTGGGGCATCCTCAAATGGAAGGTGGGGGAGCGCAAGGTCTCTAACATCCACCAGCTCTGTGATGTTGTCATGGAGGAGTGGAAGAGGACTCCAGTGGCAACCTGTGAAGCTCTGGTGAACTCCATGCCCAAGAGGGTTAAGGCAGTGCTGGAAAATAATGGTGGCCACACAAAATATTGACACTTTGGGCCCAATTTGGACATTTCCACTTAGGGGTGTACTCACTTTTGTTGCCAACAGTTTACACTTTAATGGCTGTGTGTTGAGTTATTTTAAGGGGACAGCAAATTTACACTGTTATACAGACTCACTACTTTAAGTTTAACTTTAAGGGGACAGCAAATTTACACTGTTATACAGACTCACTACTTTACATTGTTGCAAAGTGTCATTTCTTCAGTGTTGTCACATGAAGATATAATAAAATATTTACAAAAATGTGAGGGTTGTACTCACTTTTGTAAGATACTGTATATTGGTACATTTATACAGTATTGAGGTACATATTAAATATATGAAAATTATATATACACACTGAGACAGTGAGGCCTATCTATCAAGCCATCAACTTACTTGCATTCAACGGCACCAATACGCTCGCTTAACATCGTCTAACATCACGGCCGCTGACCTGAATACAATTTCCATATGTATTAAAAAAGCCGGCAAAAAGCTGCGCACCAAGTACGGGGCGATGAGCAGCAGACTGTTAACTAGCAGTCATCGATCCCACTGCTATTCAGCTTTTTACCAACTTTATTTATACCCTGTCACTAATCACCGCCACTATACTAAAATGTTTAACCCCTATCCCGCCGCTCATGGACGCCACCGCAGCTAAATAAAAGAAATAACCCCTGTCCCACCGCTCCCAGACTAAATAAAAGTATCAATCCCTATTTTGCCGCTCCCGGACCCGACCACAACTAAATAAATGTATTAATAGTAATAATTAATAATATAGGATGAGAGCTCAATCCTGTTGGCTGATTGGAACAGCCAATAGTATGAGAGCTGCTCAAATCCTATTGGCTGATTGGAACAGCCAAAAGTATTTTAGTGGCTCTAATCCTTTTGGCTGATTGGAACTTTTCAGCCAATAGGAATGCAAGGGATACCATCTTGGATGACGTCACTTGCATTCAAGATCCAGTTTACAGCGGAGACCGTATTGAAGAGGAACTCCTCGTTGGATGTCTTCAGGATGGACCCGCTCCACGCCGAATGTCTTCAGGATGGACCCACTCCTCGCCGGATGGATGAAGATAGAAGAGGCCGCATGGATGAAGACTTTGCCGACTGGATGAAGATGGAAGAGGCCGCCCGGATGAAGACTTCTTGCCGGCTGGATGGATCCTTCATGCGGAACTTCAAAAACTGTAATTGGGTCGTCGGGGGTTAGTGTTAGGTTTATTTAAGGGTTTTTTGGGTGGGTTTTATTTTTAGAGTAGGGTCTGGGCCGTAAAAGACCCAAATGCCCTTTTAAGGGCGATGCCCATACAAATGCCCTTTTCAGGGCAATGGGGAGCTTAAGTTTTTTAGATAGGGTTTTTATTTGGGGGGTTGGTTGTGTGGGTGGTGGGTTTTACTGTTGGGGGGTATTTGCATTTTTTTTACAGGTAAAAGAGCTGATTTCTTTGGGGCAGTGCCCCACAAAAGGACCTTTTAAGGGCCATTGGTAGTTTATTGCAGGCTAGGGGGGGGGGTTATTTGGGGGGAGCTTTTTTATTTTGATAGGGCTATTAGATTAGGTGTAATTCTTTTTTATTTTTGATACTGTGGTTTTTTATTTTTTGTAACTTAGTGTTTTTTATTTTTTGTAACTTAGCGTTTATTTTTTTGTAATTTAGTAATTTTTAATTGTAGATTTAAATAATTTGAGTAGGGTTAGGTTTCTAAATATGTAATATAGTTAATTTAATTGGTAGTTTAATGTAATTTTAGTATAATAGTTAGGGTAGGTTAATTAATAGTTTAATATAGTTTTATTTAATTCTACAGGTAAGTTTAAATTTATTATAAGATAGGGATGTTGTAATTTTAACTTAAAGTTAGCGGGTTGTTAGGTTAATAGCTTTTTTATTTAGTTTATGGCGATGTGGGGGCTGGCGGTTTAGGGGTTAATAGGTTTAGTAAGTGGTAGTGATGTGGGAGGCCAGGGGTTTAGGGGTTAATACATTTATTTAGCTGTGGTGGGGTCAGAGAGCAGTGGAATAGGGGTTAATAACTTTATTTAATGTCTGTGGGGTCCGGGAGCGGCGGAATAGGGGTTAATAACATTATGTAAGTGGCAGGATGTCGGGGAGGCAGATTAGGGGTGTTTAGACTCGGGGCTTATGTTTGGGTGTTAGGTGTAAACATAACTGGTTTTCTACCATAGAAATTAATGGGATATCTGGCAGCATCGAACATAAGCTTTCGCTGCTTTCAGCCTCCCATTGATTCGTTTGACCTCCTGACCATTTGAGACAACTATCTTCCCTTAATATTTTGAGAAATTCTGGCTTGTCAGACGTGTATCTTAACAGCAGGTGTCTGGGTCATTTATTCAGGTTATTTCCAAATGATCTGTAGTGACTACTATCAAGACAATTTATATAAAAGTGGATATATTTAAATGAAATATTAATCTGTATGATATCTATGCACATATTTTAAAATGTCACTCACAATTTACCTGACAGAGAGAGGGGTTATGAAATTTTTTTGAGAGATTGAGCTGGATGCAATATTAGGGAATCCAGGAGGACATTTCAGAGAGACAGTTGATCACCTGGTTGAATAAAGAGGAAGTGATAATTAAAGAAGATTTGGGTGTCAATAGCATGGGATAGTACTGAAATCCAAAGGAAGATATAGGTTTTCCAGGGAGGATATATAGATTGAGAAAAGCAAGGAAAGGAAGAAAGAGACTGTGGCATTCCTACTCAGAAAGGCAAAGGATTCACAGATATTTGGTTGAAAGAATCATTAAACTAGTAGAGGACTGTGATCTACTTTGTCAAATTCAGCAGACACCTAGAAGAATGAGTAAGGCTATAGTGACCCTTTTCTTTTGCAGATAGCAGATTGCTGGTTACCTTAGTAAAAGCTGTTTATTGAAAACCATGAATCCATACCGGAGAAAGTTAAGTAAGTCTCGGTTGAAAAAAAAAATGTTAAGAAATGTAAGGAGACATGTGACATGATAGTTACAGAGAGTAGAGGGTTTGAGAGAGGGAGTTTTTTTTTAGGATGCTTGTGATTAACATATACATGAAATGTTCAAGAAAATAGCTAAAAGAAAGAAGAGTTAAAGTTTGGGCCAAAGGAACAGAGGGAGGGAACAAGTCTTTTTTCTGTGTAATTTGCCGGCGACTCCTCCTCTCCAATGCCTCTGTCTGTTGGAGTACCTCAATGATCTGTTCTGGGTCCTCTACTCTTCTCCATTTATACTTTTCGCTAGGTAAACTTATCAACAGTTATGGCTTCAAATATCACCTATATGCTGATGACACCCAGATCTACCTCTCCACCCCTGCTCTCTCTCCCTCTGTCCTTTCTCATGTCAGTGACTGCTTATCTGGTATTTCTTCCTGGATGGACTCTCACCATTTAAAGATTAACATGCCCAAGACTGAGCTCATTATCCCCCCCCCCCCCAAGCTCTACGCCAACTTGTAACTTCTCTATCACTGTTGACGGCATCACCATTTCCCCATCGCCCCAAGTCTGCTGCCTCAGAGTTACACTTGACTCAAATCTATCCTTCGTCCCCCATATCCAATTGCAACCATCTACTCATTATTTCCAAGATTCAACCTTTTCTGTGTCCCAACACCACAAAGCAAATAATCCACTCCCATGTTATTTGCCTTCCTCTCTCCCACCTCTCCCCATCCTAAATGCCTCTGACAGGCTGATCCAGATTTCCTGTCACTGTGTATCTGCTGCACCTCTCTGCGAGTCCCTTCATTGGCTCCCCATTCACAGCAGAATTAAATTCAAAATTCTCACCCTTACATAAAAATCTCACCAACGCCTCTCCCCTCTACCTATCCTCTCTAATCAACAAGTATACTCCAGCCCATCCACTAAAATCCAACAATGACCTGCTCTTTGCATCTGCGACTATCACCTCTTCCCATGCTAGACTGCAGGACTTCTGTTGTGCAGTACCTACCCTCTGGAACACTCTCCCTCATGCTGTCAGGCTTTGACCTAATCTTTCTTCCTTTAAATGCTATCTGAAGACTTTTCTGTTCAGAGCAGCCTACCACCCAACTCAATAATAAATTAATTTCTCTTACCTAACAACATTTCCCTCATCTAACTCTACATTAACACCTTTCTCAATCTTGCAGTCCTCACCTCCTGTTTCTCAATCTCCTACCCTTCTAGATTGTAAGTTTCCACAGGAATAGGACCCTCAATTCCTCTTGTATGTGTTTGTACATTTTGTCCTGTCTCTTACAAGTTTTTATATTATTGTTTTATTTAACTGAATTGTATCCATGGACAGCGCTGCGGAATATGTTGGCGCTTAATAAATAAAGTATAATAACAATAATAAATTTTTTTAGGTTTGTCATCTTCAAAGCAGAGTTGTATGAGTGGAGGATAAAACTAATGGAGGACACCAGGACAGGAATGTGATTTCCTCCAGTGTTAAGAACACAGGGGGTCTGAGAACGCAGTGAGTCTGTTGTGGAACATTGTTGTCATTGAGTACATGATGGAGATCAAGCTGTGATAAAAATGGAAAATTCAAGAACAAGGGGTCATGATCTCAAGCTAAAGGGTAGTAGATTCAGGAGTAATTTGAGGAAGCACTGCTTTACAGAAAGAGTGATTGATTTATGGAATAAACTTCCTCAAGAGGTAGTAGCAACAAACACTGTGGGGGACTTTAAAAATGCATGGGACAAGCATAAGGCTATCCTACAAACTAGATAAGTTTATACTGTTAGGTAATATTGGGCAGACTTGCTGGGCCTATGGCTCTTATCTGCCATCAATATCTGTTTCTATAAGATAAAGCTTCATGCTGAAATATTAAAGGGACACCAAACCCTAAATTTTTCTTTCTTGACTCAAACAGAGCATACAATTTTAAACAACTTTCCCTTTAAATTCTATCACCAAATGATACTTATTCTCTTGGCATCCTTTGTTGTAGGAGCAGCAATTCTCTACTGGGAGCTAGCCGAACACATTGGGTAAGCCAATGATAAGATGCATTTATGAGCAGTTACCAATCAGGAGCTAGCTCCCAGTAGTGCATTGCTGCTCCTGAGCATACCTATGTATGCTTTTCACCAAAGTATACCAAAAGAAAAAGCAAATTAGATAATAAAAGTAAATTGGAAAGTTTTTAAAATAGCATGTTCTATCTAAATCATGAAGTGAATTTTTACATTACTATCCCTTTTAAAAATCAGCTTGACAATGTGCCATTCTCACTGTTTGCGAAAGCAACACTGTACCCAAATGAAATCAATGTATTACAATTTAGGGACATCACAAAAACAAATATATAAAACTGATTTGAATACAATAATGTGTAGTGTATTTATTAAAAAATCAGTACTGATCTTGAGTGCGTAGAAGATATCATTTCAGGTGAATAAGTTAACCACTCATTATCAATATTTCTATAATTTGTGTTGCAATCCTATTAATATGCAACTAATTATCAGGAGGGGGTGATGTCCGGGAAACGCATCTATTGCTACACATCTATTGTGTGTATTTATAAATAAAATGACCCTGAAAGGTTTAAATCAATCAGAAAACATTTGCATATTATATTCATCTGAATAAATAAATAAAAAAAATAGCAGCAGATTCATTGATAGAAGAAATAACTTGGCTGGGAGGAGGGGGAACATAAATAATTTTGGAAAAGGTTATTGTTGCATATCCATGGGAGCTATGAATATGTAGAGTATTTCAGTTTAACACTGATAAAGGTGAAAATACTAATATTTAGTAGGGAAAACTCTAATAATAAGAACTTGGGGAGTATTTAAGTAAAATTTGATTTTGTTCTTATTAAATCATTCAAACTGATTTCTCCTGATGTGTGGCCAATGCTTTTATCCTTAAGATAAATTATGTTGCAGGTACAGTAGAAATGTATAATTAAATTGGAATGGTAGCGACAACTGTTCCAAAAAATATTTTATGCTCAAACTAGTATATAAAACAGAAGTAACACACTAGAGGCGAAATTACAAGTAATATGCTATTTAGCACTTTTGCTCGAGCTTAAAGGGACACTAAACCCAATTTTTTTTATTTCATGATTCAGATAGAGCATGTAATTTTAAGCAACTTTCTAATTTACTCATATTATCAATTTTTCTTTGTTCTCTTGCTATCTTTATTTAAAAAGCAGGAATATGATGCATAGGAGCCGGCCCATTTTTGGTTGAGAACCTGGGTTATGCTTGCTTATTGATGGGTAAATGTAAGCCTCCAATAAGCAAGCGCTATCCATGGTGCTGAACCTAAAATGGGCTGGCTGCTAAGATTTACATTCCTGCTTTTAAAATAAAGATAGCTAGAGAACACAGAAAAAATGATAATAAGAGTAAATTAGAAAGTTGCTTAAAATGTCATGCTCTATCTGAATCATGAAAGAAAAAAATTGGGTTCAGTGTCCCTTTAAAGGGACACTGTACCCAAATTTTTTCTTTTGTGATTCAGATAGAGCATGACATTTTAAGCAACTTTCTAATTTACTCCTATTAGCAAATTTTCTTCATTCTCTTGGAATCTTTATTTGAAATGCAAGAATGTAAGTGTAGATGCCGGCCCATTTTTGGCTGAACAAACTAGGTTGTCCTTGCTGACTGGTGGATAAATTCATCCACCAATCAAAAACTGCTGTCCAGAGTACTGAACCAAGAAAAAAAGCTTAGATGCCTTCTTTTTTATATAAAGATAGCAAGAGAATAAAGAAAAATTGATAATATGAGTAAATTAGAAAGTTGCTTAAAATTGCATGTTCTATCTGAATCACAAAAGAAACATTTTTGGTTCAGTGTCCCTTTAAGCGTCACTAGACAACAGCTCTTTGTGTGTGTTGGGTAGTGTGCATATTCAAATTTGAAAGTAAAAAGTTTACGTGTGAGTAACACTTGAAGCGCGCTAACCAAATATTGCGACCATTTTAACGTATTCTTCCCTTAGAAGTCAATAGAGAACTAAGGAGAAAAAAACGTGCACGCTAACTCGACAGGAGTTACGAATAGTCCACATTCCTATGTTCTTCAGATACAGAACAATGCAATTTATATTGTAAATATATATTTCTATATATATCTTTACCTATGTATCCTTATAAATATAAAGGTATATATATCTATTTCACATTAACATTATCATATATATACAGGGAGTGCAGAATTATTAGGCAAATGAGTATTTTGACCACATCATCCTCTTTATGCATGTTGTCTTACTCCAAGCTGTATAGGCTTGAAAGCCTACTACCAATTAAGCATATTAGGTGATGTGCATCTCTGTAATGAGAAGGGGTGTGGTCTAATGACATCAACACCCTATATCAGGTGTGCATAATTATTAGGCAACTTCCTTTCCTTTGGCAAAATGGGTCAAAAGAAGGACTTGACAGGCTCAGAAAAGTCAAAAATAGTGAGATATCTTGCAGAGGGATGCAGCACTCTTAAAATTGCAAATCTTCTGAAGCGTGATCATCGAACAATCAAGCGTTTCATTCAAAATAGTCAACAGGGTCACAAGAAGCGTGTGGAAAAACCAAGGCGCAAAATAACTGCCCATGAACTGAGAAAAGTCAAGCGTGCAGCTGCCAAGATGCCACTTGCCACCAGTTTGGCCATATTTCAGAGCTGCAACATCACTGGAGTGCCCAAAAGCACAAGGTGTGCAATACTCAGAGACATGGCCAAGGTAAGAAAGGCTGAAAGACGACCACCACTGAACAAGACACACCAGCTGAAACGTCAAGACTGGGCCAAGAAATATCTCAAGACTGATTTTTCTAAGGTTTTATGGACTGATGAAATGAGAGTGAGTCTTGATGGGCCAGATGGATGGGCCCGTGGCTGGATTGGTAAAGGGCAGAGAGCTCCAGTCCGACTCAGACGCCAGCAAGAAGGAGGTGGAGTACTGGTTTGGGCTGGTATCATCAAAGATGAGCTTGTGGGGCCTTTTTGGGTTGAGGATGGAGTCAAGCTCAACTCCCAGTCCTACTGCCAGTTTCTGGAAGACACCTTCTTCAAGCAGTGGTACAGGAAGAAGTCTGCATCCTTCAAGAAAAACATGATTTTCATGCAGGACAATGCTCCATCACATGCGTCCAAGTACTCCACAGCGTGGCTGGCAAGAAAGGGTATAAAAGAAGAAAATCTAATGACATGGCCTCCTTGTTCACCTGATCTGAACCCCATTGAGAACCTGTGGTCCATCATCAAATGTGAGATTTACAAGGAGGGAAAACAGTACACCTCTCTGAACAGTGTCTGGGAGGCTGTGGTTGCTGCTGCACGCAATGTTGATTGTGAACAGATCAAAACACTGACAGAATCCATGGATGGCAGGCTTTTGAGTGTCCTTGCAAAGAAAGGTGGCTATATTGGTCACTGATTTGTTTTTGTTTTGTTTTTGAATGTCAGAAATGTATTTTTGTGAATGTTGAGATGTTATATTGGTTTCACTGGTAAAAATAAATAATTGAAATGGGTATATATTTGTTTTTTGTTAAGTTGCCTAATAATTATGCACAGTAATAGTCACCTGCACACACAGATATCCCCCTAAAATAGCTATAACTAAAAACAAACTAAAAACTACTTCCAAAACTATTCAGCTTTGATATTAATGAGTTTTTTGGGTTCATTGAGAACATGGTTGTTGTTCAATAATAAAATTAATCCTCGGGGCGTGTCCGGGCTTAGGCTGAAGATGGCCGCAAAACTGAGAGCTCTGGCAGAGTGAATTACATTCCGCCATGTAATTGATATATTTTGAGGCCATCCAGCATAGAATCCTGAATCAATTGGAAGGGGACAGTTTGCTGGTCAAGGCAATACTTTTGTTGTACAACTACAGGGTCTCTCAGACCGGATTGCTGCAGCTTAATTTTGGCGGCCTCTACGGAGGTAAATTCTCAGCACCCCCCCCGGGGAACCGGGTATGCGGAGATACTTTTCAAATCTCCTTCCACACTCACATCTAAATATGGAGGAGAACCTCTTTCTGCAGGTGCAGACCCTATTTGAAGACTTCGACCGTCAGATAAGCCTTAGATTAGATCGGCTTATGGAAGCCATGGGCATAAAGGAGGAGCAAGCTGAACCCAATATGGCGGACGACCCCACCTCCGGATCGCAGCATAACGGCCTATATAGAAGTGAGGGTTCTGTCCCAAAGACGATTAACGCAACAGGCTGTGAGCTCAGTGGGGAAGAGACTGCTGCAGGAGGACACAGCTACATCAGCAACAAGACGGCACCTACCGCTAATACATATGCCGGCGAAGATCCTCAGCCAGATAGTTACAAGTCGAAGATAGAGTTTGGCCGACCCTCACCCATTTCCCCACCTGCTGCGCTGGACCCCACATTGAGCACAGACCGAGCTCAGGAAATACAAGTTGAGCATCCGCACCCTGGTCTGTTGTGGGATGGTGCGACGGGCTGTCACAGTGTACCGCAGCTGCTAAGTGAGACTTTGTTCTGCCTAGTTGTATTGGGGAATATGGCAGACTTTTACGGATATGATAGGGCTTTGATGCAAAGTCTAGATGTCTCGCTCCTACTTAGAAGTGCCTCTTCAGTCCCCTTAGAACGGTCTGGAGTGGGGTAATCAGAATACCAGGCGGTGTACTGCCGTGGAGGAACTTTTATGGCCAGCCTGTGTCATACATTCTGCTTTATTTATTTTTTTAGTTTTTGTTGCCTATGGCGATCCAGGTCACTATGTGTGCATATGTATATAAATGTCAATGTCCCAATCTTTGTACTTTTTTGTAAGCGAGCATTTTATAGTGTATTAACTTGTCCCACCTGCATCAATGGTTTCATTTATCTATGTGTGTGATTAATATGCTTGTGCCACTTATTCTAGTTATTGCAAGGATTGTGAGATGGGCTCTCATATCCATATAAGGTACGGAACCTCTATGTGAAGATCCACACTGGAAGTGACATGGGACAAGGATGCACTAAATTATTTGTCTTAGCTACCTGGGTTTGCCCATACTATAATTGCATAAACATGTCTCCTTAGATATTAGAACTTTATAGTTTTTGTGTGATCTTCCACTAATTAGTTAAGCAAACTTGCTCCAAATGCACCAAGGGGTACATATATATATATATGGGTATGGCCTGTATAATTATGCCACATATCCTAGTTATTGCAATGAGTGTAAGATATGTTCTATTATTCATATGAGTCACTGAACCCCTATGTGTAGATCTATTCTGAGACTGACAGGGGACAAGGATGCACTGCTTTATTTGACTAAGTTACCTATATTTGCCTACGCTATAACGGCATGAATATGACTTAGGTGTAGGAACACTATAATCCCTGGATGTCCTTCTATTACTCAGTTAATCTAAAATGGGAATTACCCTGAATAGGGGGTTGCTTTATTTTGACCTGTTCTGTCACCTAAGGTGGGAATGGCATGCGAAACTGGTGCTTACAGTATTTGTCTCAAATACTTCCGTGTAATCATATTCAAATCTCATGAGTCTGTCTCACTAGATATTATAACATTTTGGTCTTTTACATAAACCCCTGCGAAGCACTTAATAGAGGACAGGGGCTTCCCTGGGCTGCGGACTAATTAAGTTTGACCTACTAGAATTGCACCCCTACTGATGAGGCTTAGCTTTAAAGGCTGCCATATGGCCTATTTTTTCCTGCTACAAATCCACTATAAGATTAATTTCTTACTAATTTTCTTGTTCTTTGAATGTTCTGATGTAACTGTATGAAGATAGTGATGTAATATGTTGAAGCACTTGCTAGCAGGTTTTAGTATTTTACTTAATTTACTTTGTAATTTGAGGCTTACACAAGCCTATAGTACCCTTTAGGGTATCTGGAGATTGTTATGTCACTTAGTTAAAGATCCTGCTGAACACTCCAGGGACTAACACAAGCCCGCAAATATTTTACTTTGGCTACTGAAGCTAGACTTACAATCAGATATATTATTGAAGGTGTTGTACCTGTCCTGTTTTCATGCACTTAAATTATTGAGTTCATGTTTTTTAGAACAAAGCATATGTAATTCACAATAGTAATTTTCTTGTTCTTTGAATGTTCTGATGTAACTGTATGAAACCAGTGATGTTATATGTTTGATGCACTTGCTTGCAGGTTTCAGTATTTTACTTAATTTACTTTGTAATTTAAGGCTTACACAAGCCTATAGTACCCTTTAGGGTATCTGGAGATTGTTATGTCACTTAGTTAAAGATCCTGCTGAATACTCCAAGGACTAACACAAGCCCGCAAATATTTTACTTTGGCTACTGAAGCTAGGCTTATAATCAGATATATTGTTGAAAGTGTTGTATCTGTCCTGTTTTCATGCACTTAAGTAAAAATGAGGTAATGCTCATGGCTCGATGGTACATGCTTGGATTGAGCTAAGTCCAGATTCTTCAGTTGTTAAGACATGCTTGTTTAATGCACCTTGTAAAACGTAATGTTTGCCATATGGGCATGTTGCCATGATAAAGCTGTAAGAAGTTTCCATTTTTGTTTGACATCTTACCTCAATAAAAATTATTTGAAAAAAAAAAAAAAATAATCCTCAAAAATACAACTTGCCTAATAATTCTGCACTCCCTGTATATATATATATATATATATATATATATATATATATATATATATATATATATACATACATACATACAGTTGTGCTCATAAGTTTACATACCCTGGCAGAATTTATGATTTCTTGGCCATTTTTCAGAGAATATGAATGACAACACAAAAACTTTTCTTTCACTCATGGTTAGTGTTTGGCTGAGGCCATTTATTATCAATCAATTGTTTACTCTTTTTAAATCATAATTACAACAGAAACTACCCAAATGACCCTGATCAAAAGTGTACATACCCTGGTGATTTTGGCCTGATAACATGCACAGAAATTGACACAATGGGGTTTGAATGGCTTCTAAAGGTAACCATCCTCACCTGTGATCTGTTTGATTGCAATTAGTGTGTGTGTATAAAAGGTCAATGAGTTTCTAGACTCCTGACAGACCCCTGCATCTTTCATCCAGTGCTGCACTGACGATTCTGGATTCTGAGTTATGAGGAAAGCAAAAGAATTGTCAAAGGATCTGCGGGAAATGGTAATTGAACTGTATAAAACAGGAAAGGGATATAAAAATATATCCAAGGAATTGATAATGCAAATCAGCAGTTGTCAAACTCTAATAAAGAAGTGGAAAATGAGGGGTTCTGTTGAAACCAAACCACAGTCAGGTAGACCAACTACAATTTCAGCCACAACTGCCAGGAAAATTGTTTGCGATGCAAAGGTAAACCCACAAATAACTTCAGGTGAAATACAGGACATGTGGTGTGGCTGTTTCAAGATGCACAATAAGGAGGCACTTGAAGAAAGATGGACTGCATTGTTGAGTCGCCAGAAGAAAGCCATTACTACGCAAATGCCACAAAGTAGCCCGCTTACAATACGCCAAACAACACAAAGACAAGCCTCAAACCTTCTGTCACAAAGTCATTTGGAGTGATGAGACCAAAATTGAGCTTTTGGCCACAACCATAAACGCTACATTTGGAAAGAAGTCAACAAGGCCTATGATGAATGGTGCACCATTCCTACTGTGAAACACAGAGCTGGATTGCTGATGTTTTGGGGATGTGTAAGCTACAAAGGCACAGGAAATTTGGTCAGAATTGATGGCAAGATGAATGCAGCATGTTATCAAACAGAACCCCTCATTTTCCACTTCTTGATTAGAGTTTGAACACTGTTAATTTGCATTCTCAATTCCTTGGATATCTTTTTATATCCCTTTCCTGTTTTATACAGTTCAGCTACCTTTTTCCCACAGGTCCTTTGACAATTCTTTTTATTTCCCCATGACTCAGAATCCAGAAACGTCAGTGCAGCACTGGATGAAAGATGCAAGGGTCTGTCAGGAGTCCAGAAGCTCATTGGCCTTTTACACACACACACTAATTACAAGCAAACAGATCACAGGTAAGGATGGTTACCTTTAATAGCCATTCAAACCCCTTTGTGTCAACTTGTGTGCATGTTATCAGGCCAAAATCCCCAGGGTATGTAAACTTTTGATCAGGGTCATTTGGGTAATTTCTGTTGTCATTATGATTTAAAAAAGAGTAAACACAGTTGATGGCCAAGATGGCCAAGAAATCATTAATTCTGCCAGGGTATGTAAACTTATGAACACAACTGTATGTGTATATGTATATATATATATATATATATATATATAGATAGATAGATAGATAGATAGATAGATAGATAGATAGATAGATATATATATATATATATATATATATATATATATATATATATATATATATATATATATATATATATATATATATATATATATATGTATATATGTGTGTGTGTGTATATTTAATAAATATTAATTGATTTTCTAAATCCAGTGAGTGTAGTCCCTTTTTGGATCTTCTACAAATAATTTGACTTTGCACCCTGGTGGAAGACACTTTTGAACTGTGAGTGCAGATACACAGAGTAGGGATACATATATATATATATATATATATATAAATATATATATATATATATATATATATATATATATATATATATATATATATATATATAAATAATAATAATAATAATAATAATAATAAAAAGTACATTATTTTAAATTTTATATATATTCTATGGATTATTTAGAATTTTTACAGTATTTATAATTTTATTAATATTTTTTCATATTTTATATTTAATATTTCAATAACGCACATTGAAGTTAGTCATTTTTAATGTGCGTTAAACTGCACTAGACCTAAATCGCAAACCCTGATGCGCATTACACATGTAACATTCCTATGTTATTAAATATTATCTATTTATCTATCTATGTGTGTGTATATATAAGTATATATATGTGTATATAATATATATGTGTGTGTATATATAAGTATATATATATATGTGTATATAATATATATGTGTGTGTGTGTATGTATATATATATATATATATATATATATATATATATATTAGTTAAAAGAGAACAGGTGGTAATCAGCGCTAAGTGTGCCCTCCCAACACCAGTCGTCTGTTGGTTCTATGAATGAAACGGCAGCCTAATACCTGAAATAGGATTACCGATAGGTCCCCACCTATCAATGTCCTATTTCTATTTATGAAGCAAATGTGTGAGTGATAAGATTAGTATTAAGGCGCACAGCTCAAAAAAGATTGACCAATGTTATGTCAGTTTTAATGTCAGAGGAAGATATTGTATGAATCAAGGTCCAGTGTATGTTATTTGAATCACCACTATATTTAACATATAGTTCCTGGTTTTATACTGTCAGTGTAGATGTATTACAATATCTTGTAGCCTTACTACAGAGTTAGGTGAGTAGGGGTATAGGTATGAGTGTTAGTTTTTTGTTTCCTCTGTAGTGTACAAAGGTAAATATTTATATAATTTGTTCACATATAGTAGATGCAATAAAAACCCACACAGAGTGAATTTAAAGGGACACTAAGGTTAAATTAAATTTTCATGATTCAGATACAGCATGTAATTTTAAACAACTTTCCAATTTACTTGCATTAAAAAAAATGTGCACAGTCTTTTATATTTACAATTTTTGAGTCACCAGATCCTACTGAGCATGTGCAAGAATTCACAGACTATACGTATATGCATTTGTGATTGGCTGATTGCCATCACATGGTACAAGGGGAGTGGAAATATACATAACTTTGAAATTTGTTATAAAAAAATCTACTACTCATTTGAAGTTCACACTAAGTGCTATTGCATTGTCTTGTTATCTTGCATTTGTTGATTATGCAAATCTAATGTGTTGACTGGTCCTTTAAACACAGTACATCATTATATCAGTCCCAGATGTATCATAAACTTGTGACATCCAATTATTAGAAGTAAGTGCCCACTTACTAGATTTAACCTCAATCCTATGAGGTAAGTAAATGCGTCCCTTTAAGATAAAGTTGTCTCTCAGCAATCCTATACAACCGCTTCTTTTGCCTCCTTAGTGTGATAGAAAGTTTTTATTAGACATGTGCGGTTCGTTTCGGATTAATTCGGAAATTCGGTAAATTCGGTAAATTCGGAGATTCGGATCGATTCGGATTTCCGAATTAAAATACTTCCGAATCTACCGAATGAATCCGAAATAGCTGCCGTATCTCCGAATAAATCCGAATTAGCTCGTTAAGATTCGGCATTTCCCC
The DNA here is from genome assembly GCF_027579735.1 of Bombina bombina. NCBI lineage: Eukaryota > Metazoa > Chordata > Amphibia > Anura > Bombinatoridae > Bombina > Bombina bombina. The sequence goes on along the minus strand of NC_069507.1, from coordinate 196,221,893 downwards.
ATAGGAAACAATGGGAGTTTCGGCTGAAAAAAAACTAACACGCAGCCCATTGTTTCCTATGGGGAAACACTAAGTCTGCACCTAACACCCTAACATGTACCCCGAGTCTCTAAACACCCCTAATCTAACACTTATTAACCCCTAATCTGCCGCCCCCGCTATCGCTGACACCTGCATTATTTTATTAACCCCTAATCTGCCGACCGAATATCGCCGCCACCTGCATTATAACTATTAACCCCTAATCTGCTGTCCCTAACACCGCCGACCCCTACATTATAGTTATTAACCCCTAATCTGCCTCCCCCCAACGTCGCCGCAATCTAACTACAAGTATTAACCCCTAATCTGCCGACCCGATATCGCCGCCGCCTACATTATAACTATTAACCCCTAATCTGCTGTCCCTAACACCGCCGACCCCTACATTATAGTTATTAACCCCTAATCTGCCTCCCCCAACGTCGCCGCAATCTAACTACAAGTATTAACCCCTAATCTGCCGACCCGATATCGCCGCCGCCTACATTATAGCTATTAACCCCTAACCTGCTGTCCCTAACACCGCCGACCCCTACATTATAGTTATTAACCCCTAATCTGCCTCCCCCCAACGTCGCCGCAATCTAACTACAAGTATTAACCCCTAATCTGCCGACCGCAAATCGCCGCCACTATAATAAATGTATTAACCCCTAAACCGCCGCACTCCCACCTCGCAAACACTATAATACATTTTATTAACCCCTAATCTGCCCTCCCTAACATCGCCGCCACCTACCTACAATTATTAACCCCTAATCTCCCGCCCCCATCGTCGCCGCTACTATAATAAGGTTATTAACCCCTAAACCTAAGTCTAACCCTAACCCTAACACCCCCTAACTTAAATATAATTTAAATAAAACGAAATAAGTTTACTATAGTTAAATAAATGAATCCTATTTAAAACTAAATACTTACCTGTAAAATAAACCCTAAAATAGCTGCAATATAACTAATAGTTACATTGTAGCTATTTTAGCATTTATTTTTATTTTACAGGCAACTTTGTATTTATTTTAACTAGGTACAATAGTTATTAAATAGTTATTAACTATTTAATAACTACCTAGCTAAAATAAATACAAATTTACCTGTAAAATAAATCCTAACCTAAGTTACACTAACACCTAACACTACACTATCATTAAATTAACTAAATAAATGAATCATATTTAAAACAAAATACTTACCTGTAAAATAAACCCTAATATAGCTGCAATATAACTAATAGTTACATTGTAGCTATTTTAGCATTTATATTTATTTTACAGGCAACTTTGTATTTATTTTAACTAGGTACAATAGCTATTAAATAGTTATTGACTAATTAATAGCTACCTAGTTAAAATAATTACAAAATTACCTGTAAAATAAATCCTAACCTAAGTTACAATTAAACCTAACACTACACTATCATTAAATAAATTAACTACAAGTACCTACAATTATCTACAATTAAATAAACTAAAGTACAAAACCCCCCCACTAAATTACAAAAAAAAACAAACACTAAATTACAAAAAATAAAAAAATATTACAAGAATTTTAAACTAATTACACCTAATCTAAGCCCCCTAATAAAATAACAAAGCCCCCCAAAATAAAAAAAAATGCCCTACCCTATACTAAATTACAAAAGTTAACAGCTCTATTACCTTACCAGCCCTGAACAGGGCCCTTTGCGGGGCATGCCCCAAAGAAAACAGCTCTTTTGCCTGTAAAAAAAAAACACAATCCCCCCCCCCACATTACAACCCACCACCCACATACCCCTACTCTAACCCAAACCCCCCTTAAATAAACCTAACACTACCCCCCTGAAGATCTCCCTACCTTGAGTCGTGTTCACCCAGCCGGGCCGAAGTCTTCATCCGATGGGGCAGAAGAGGACATCCAGACCGGCAGAAGTCTTCATCCAAGCGGGGCAAGAAGAGGTCTTCCATCCATCATACAAGTACCAAAATACAAACAAACACTAAATTACCAAAAATAATAAAATATTACAATAATTTTAAACTAATTACACCTAATCTAAGCCCCCTACTAGCAATTAATATAGCTACAATATAACTAATAGTTACATTGTAGCTATTTTAGGATTTATATGTATTTTACAGGCAACTTTGTATTTATTTTAACTAGGTACAATAGTTATTAAATAGTTAATAACTATTTCATAACTACCTAGCTAAAATAAATACAAATTTACCTGTAAAATAAATCATAACCTAAGTTACAATTACACCTAACATTACACTATCATTAAATTAACTAAATAAATGAATCCTATATAAAACTAAAGACTTACCTGTAAAATAAACCCTAATATAGCTGCAATATAACTAATAGTTACATTGTAGCTATTTTAGCATTTATATTTATTGTACAGGCAACTTTGTATTCATTTTAACTAGGTTCAATAGCTATTAAATAGATATTGACTATTTAATAGCTACCTAGTTAAAATAATTACAAAATTACCTGTAAAATAAATCCTAACCTAAGTTACAATTAAACCTAACACTACACTATCATTAAATAAATTAACTACAAGTACCTACAATTAAATGCAATTAAAAAAACTAAACTAAAGTACAAACCCCCCCCACTAAATTACAAAAAATAAAAAAATATTACAAGAATTTTAAACTAATTACACCTAATCTAAGCCCCCTAATAAAATAACAAAGCCCCCCAAAATAAAAAAAATGCCCTACCCTATACTAAATTACAAAAGTTAACAGCTCTATTACCTTACCAGCCCTGAACAGGGCCTTTTGCGGGGCATGCCCCAAAGAAAACAGCTCTTTTGCCTGTAAAAAAAAAACACAATCCCTCCCCCCACATTACAACCCACCACCCACATACCCCTACTCTAACCCAAACCCCCTTAAATAAACCTAACACTACCCCCCTGAAGATCTCCCTACCTTGAGTCGTGTTCACCCAGCCGGGCCGAAGTCTTCATCCGATGGGGCAGAAGAGGACATCCAGACCGGCAGAAGTCTTCATCCAAGCGGGGCAAGAAGAGGTCTTCCATCCATCAGAAAAGTACAAAAAAACAAACAAACACTAAATTAGCAAAAATAATAAAATATTACAATAATTTTAAACTAATTACACCTAATCTAAGCCCCCTACTAGCTATTAATATAGCTACAATATAACTAATAGTTACATTGTAGCTATTTTAGGATTTATATTTATTTTACAGGCAACTTTGTATTTATTTTAACTAGGTACAATAGCTATTAAATAGTTAATAACTACCTAGCTAAAATAAATACAAATTTACCTGTAAAATAAACCCTAACCTAAGTTACAATTACACCTAACACTACACTGTCATTAAATTAACTAAATAAATTAATCCTATATAAAACTAAATACTTACCTGTAAAATAAACCCTAATATAGCTACAATATAACTAATAGTTACATTGTAGCTATTTTAGCATTTATATTTATTTTACAGGCAACTTTGTATTTATTTTAACTAGGTACAATAGCTATTAAATAGTTATTGACTAATTAATAGCTACCTAGTTAAAATAATTACAAAATTACCTGTAAAATAAATCCTAACCTAAGTTACTATTAAACCTAACTCTACACTATCATTAAATAAATTAACTACAAGTACCTACAATTAAATACAATGAAATAAACTAAACTAAAGTACAAAAAAAACAAACACTAAATTACAAAAAATAAAAAAAATTACAAGAATTTTAAACTAATTACACCTAATCTAAGCCCCCTAATAAAATAACAAATCCCCCCAAAATAAAAAAAATGCCCTACCCTATACTAAATTACAAAAGTAATCAGCTCTATTACCTTACCAGCCCTGAACAGGGCCTTTTGCGGGGGCATGCCCCAAAGAAAACAGCTCTTTTGCCTGTAAAAAAAAACACAATACCCCCCCCCCCACATTACAACCCACCACCCACATACCCCTACTCTAACCCAAACCCCCCTTAAATAAACCTAACACTACCCCCCTGAAGATCTCTCTACCGTGTCTTCACCCAGCGGGCCGAAGTCTTCATCCGATGGGGCAGAAGAGGACATCCAGACCGGCAGAAGTCTTCATCCAAGCGGGGCAAGAAGAGGTCTTCCATCCATCAGAAGTCTTGATCCAGGCGGCATCTTCTCTGTTCATCCATCCGGAGCGGAGCGGCAGCATCCTGAAGACATCCGACGCGGAGCATCCTCTTCTTTCTTGATCCGACGACTAGGTGACTGTACCTTTAAGTGACGTCATCCAAGATGGCGTCCCTTGAATTCCGATTGGCTGATAGGATTCTATCAGCCAATCGGAATTAAGGTAGGAAAAATCTGATTGGCTGATTTAATCAGCCAATCAGATTCAAGTTCAATCCGATTGGCTGATGGAATCAGCCAATCAGATTGACCTCGCATTCTATTGGCTGTTCCGATCAGCCAATAGAATGCAAGCTCAATCTGATTGGCTGATTGGATCAGCCAATCGGATTGAACTTGAATCTGATTGGCTGATTGAATCAGCCAATCAGATTTTTCCTACCTTAATTCCGATTGGCTGATAGAATCCTATCAGCCAATCGGAATTCAAGGGACGCCATCTTGGATGACGTCACTTAAAGGTACAGTCACTTAGTCGTCGGATCAAGAAAGAAGAGGATGCTCTGCGTGGGATGTCTTCAGGATGCTGCCGCTCCGCTCCGGATGGATGAACAGAGAAGATGCCGCCTGGATCAAGACTTCTGATGGATGGAAGACCTCTTCTTGCCCCACTTGGATGAAGACTTCTGCCGGTCTGGATGTCCTCTTCTGCCCCATCGGATGAAGACTTCGGCCCGCTGGGTGAAGACACGGTAGAGAGATCTTCAGGGGGGTAGTGTTAGGTTTATTTAAGGGGGGTTTGGGTTAGAGTAGGGGTATGTGGGTGGTGGGTTGTAATGTGGGGGGGGGTATTGTGTTTTTTTTTACAGGCAAAAGAGCTGTTTTCTTTGGGGCATGCCCCCGCAAAAGGCCCTGTTCAGGGCTGGTAAGGTAATAGAGCTGATTACTTTTGTAATTTAGTATAGGGTAGGGCATTTTTTTTATTTTGGGGGGATTTGTTATTTTATTAGGGGGCTTAGATTAGGTGTAATTAGTTTAAAATTCTTGTAATTTTTTTTATTTTTTGTAATTTAGTGTTTGTTTTTTTTGTACTTTAGTTTAGTTTATTTCATTGTATTTAATTGTAGGTACTTGTAGTTAATTTATTTAATGATAGTGTAGAGTTAGGTTTAATAGTAACTTAGGTTAGGATTTATTTTACAGGTAATTTTGTAATTATTTTAACTAGGTAGCTATTAATTAGTCAATAACTATTTAATAGCTATTGTACCTAGTTAAAATAAATACAAAGTTGCCTGTAAAATAAATATAAATGCTAAAATAGCTACAATGTAACTATTAGTTATATTGTAGCTATATTAGGGTTTATTTTACAGGTAAGTATTTAGTTTTATATAGGATTAATTTATTTAGTTAATTTAATGACAGTGTAGTGTTAGGTGTAATTGTAACTTAGGTTAGGGTTTATTTTACAGGTAAATTTGTATTTATTTTAGCTAGGTAGTTATTAACTATTTAATAGCTATTGTACCTAGTTAAAATAAATACAAAGTTGCCTGTAAAATAAATATAAATCCTAAAATAGCTACAATGTAACTATTAGTTATATTGTAGCTATATTAATAGCTAGTAGGGGGCTTAGATTAGGTGTAATTAGTTTAAAATTATTGCAATATTTTATTATTTTTGCTAATTTAGTGTTTGTTTGTTTTTTTGTACTTTTCTGATGGATGGAAGACCTCTTCTTGCCCCGCTTGGATGAAGACTTCTGCCAGTCTGGATGTCCTCTTCTGCCCCATCGGATGAAGACTTCGGCCCGGCTGGGTGAACACGACTCAAGGTAGGGAGATCTTCAGGGGGGTAGTGTTAGGTTTATTTAAGGGGGGTTTGGGTTAGAGTAGGGGTATGTGGGTGGTGGGTTGTAATGTGGGGGGGGGGATTGTGTTTTTTTTTACAGGCAAAAGAGCTGTTTTCTTTGGGGCATGCCCCGCAAAAGGCCCTGTTCAGGGCTGGTAAGGTAATAGAGCTGTTAACTTTTGTAATTTAGTATAGGGTAGGGCATTTTTTTTATTTTGGGGGGCTTTGTTATTTTATTAGGGGGCTTAGATTAGGTGTAATTAGTTTAAAATTCTTGTAATATTTTTTTATTTTTTGTAATTTAGTGTGGGGGGGGGGGTTGTACTTTAGTTTAGTTTTTTAATTGTATTTAATTGTAGGTACTTGTAGTTAATTTATTTAATGATAGTGTAGTGTTAGGTTTAATTGTAACTTAGGTTAGGATTTATTTTACAGGTAATTTTGTGATTATTTTAACTAGGTAGCTATTAAATAGTCAATATCTATTTAATAGCTATTGAACCTAGTTAAAATGAATACAAAGTTGCCTGTACAATAAATATAAATGCTAAAATAGCTACAATGTAACTATTAGTTATATTGCAGCTATATTAGGGTTTATTTTACAGGTAAGTCTTTAGTTTTATATAGGATTCATTTATTTAATTAATTTAATGATAGTGTAGTGTTAGGTGTAATTGTAACTTAGGTTAGGATTTATTTTACAGGTAAATTTGTATTTATTTTAGCTAGGTAGTTATTAAATAGTTATTAACTATTTAATAGCTATTGTACCTAGTTAAAATAAATACAAAGTTGCCTGTAAAATAAATATAAATCCTAAAATAGCTACAATGTAACTATTAGTTATATTGAAGCTATATTAATAGCTAGTAGGGGGCTTAGATGAGGTGTAATTAGTTTAAAATTATTGTAATATTTTATTATTTTTTGTAATTTAGTGTTTGTTTGTATTTTGGTACTTGTATGATGGATGGAAGACCTCTTCTTGCCCCGCTTGGATGAAGACTTCTGCCGGTCTGGATGTCCTCTTCTGCCCCATCGGATGAAGACTTCGGCCCGGCTGGGTGAACACGACTCAAGGTAGGGAGATCTTCAGGGGGGTAGTGTTAGGTTTATTTAAGGGGGGTTTGGGTTAGAGTAGGGGTATGTGGGTGGTGGGTTGTAATGTGGGGGGGGGATTGTGTTTTTTTTTTTACAGGCAAAAGAGCTGTTTTCTTTGGGGCATGCCCCGCAAAGGGCCCTGTTCAGGGCTGGTAAGGTAATAGAGCTGTTAACTTTTGTAATTTAGTATAGGGTAGGGCATTTTTTTTATTTTGGGGGGCTTTGTTATTTTATTAGGGGGCTTAGATTAGGTGTAATTAGTTTAAAATTCTTGTAATATTTTTTTATTTTTTGTAATTTAGTGTTTTGTTTTTTTTGTAATTTAGTGGGGGGGTTTTGTACTTTAGTTTATTTAATTGTAGATAATTGTAGGTACTTGTAGTTAATTTATTTAATGACAGTGTAGTGTTAGGTTTAATTGTAACTTAGGTTAGGATTTATTTTACAGGTAATTTTGTAATTATTTTAACTAGGTAGCTATTAATTAGTCAATAACTATTTAATAGCTTTTGTACCTAGTTAAAATAAATACAAAGTTGCCTGTAAAATAAATATAAATGCTAAAATAGCTACAATGTAACTATTAGTTATATTGCAGCTATATTAGGGTTTATTTTACAGGTAAGTATTTTGTTTTAAATATGATTCATTTATTTAGTTAATTTAATGATAGTGTAGTGTTAGGTGTTAGTGTAACTTAGGTTAGGATTTATTTTACAGGTAAATTTGTATTTATTTTAGCTAGGTAGTTATTAAATAGTTAATAACTATTTAATAACTATTGTACCTAGTTAAAATAAATACAAAGTTGCCTGTAAAATAAAAATAAATGCTAAAATAGCTACAATGTAACTATTAGTTATATTGCAGCTATATTAGGGTTTATTTTACAGGTAAGTCTTTAGTTTTAAATAGGATTAATTTATTTAACTATAGTAAACTTATTTCGTTTTATTTAAATTATATTTAAGTTAGGGGGTGTTAGTGTTAGGGTTAGATTTAGGTTTAGGGGTTAATAACCTTATTATAGTAGCGGCGACGATGGGGGCGGGAGATTAGGGGTTAATAATTGTAGGTAGGTGGCGGCGATGTTAGGGAGGGCAGATTAGGGGTTAATAAAATGTATTATAGTGTTTGCGAGGCGGGAGTGCGGCGGTTTAGGGGTTACTACATTTATTATAGTGGCGGCGATTTGCGGTCGGCAGATTAGGGGTTAATACTTGTAGTTAGATTGCGGCGACGTTGGGGGGAGGCAGATTAGGGGTTAATAACTATAATGTAGGGGTCGGCGGTGTTAGGGACAGCAGATTAGGGGTTAATAGCTATAATGTAGGCGGCGGCGATATCGGGTCGGCAGATTAGGGGTTAATACTTGTAGTTAGATTGTGGCGACGTTGGGGGAGGCAGATTAGGGGTTAATAACTATAATGTAGGGGTCGGCGGTGTTAGGGACAGCAGATTAGGGGTTAATAGCTATAATGTAGGCGGCGGCGATATCGGGTCGGCAGATTAGGGGTTAATACTTATAGTTAGATTGCGGCGACGTTGGGGGAGGCAGATTAGGGGTTAATAACTATAATGTAGGGGTCGGCGGTGTTAGGGACAGCAGATTAGGGGTTAATAGCTATAATGTAGGCGGCGGCGATATCCGATCGGCAGATTAGGGGTTAAATAATGTTATTATAGGGTTTGCGATGTGGGGGGGCCTCGGTTTAGTGGTTCATAGGTAGTTTATGGGTGTTAGTGACTTAGTGTACTAAATGGGTGTTAGTGTAGTAAAAACATACCGAATTTCTGAACGGAATAGAACCGAATTCAGCCGAATCCGAATAAATCCGAAACGAATTTATTCGGATCCGAATAAATCCGAAACGAATTTATTCAAATTTTGCCGAATCAGATTCGATCCGAAACGAAATTCTAAAAGTCCGAATCGATCCGAACCGAAAACGAACCGAATTTTTTAGCGGTGCACATGTCTAGTTTTTATTTCCCTTTCCTCCTTGTTTAGCTGAATCTCTCTGTCTTCTCCCAATATTGCGTGATATCGTACACTAGATTCAACCTCAATCCTATGAGGTAAGTAAATGCGTCCCTTTAAGATATAGTTGTCTCTCAGCAATCCTATACAACCGCTTCTTTTGCCTCCTTAGTGTGGTAGAAAGTTTTTATTTCCCTTTCCTCCTTGTTTAGCTGAATCTCTCTGGCCTAGATTTAGAGTTCGGCGGTAGCCGTCAAAACCAGCGTTAGAGGCTCCTAACGCGGGTTTTTTACGCACTCCGGTATTTAGAGTTTATTTACCGCGACTCAAAATACACCTAACGCTCAACTTTCTACCGCCACCTCAGACCCAGTAGTAAACATATACCGCACAAAAAAACATCCACGAATCACAAAACAAATATTACACAAAGTACACTTACACTCATACAAACACAACACTATCTTTATTTTTCGGAATTGTTATTTTTTCTTTAAAATACAAAGGATTAAAGTTGCGAGATCTCGGGTGTTTGAAAAAAATCCACACAAATCCATTTTCCCATTGACTTACATGGACATACGGGAAAAGACCCTCATATACCTACATCTAACTAATAACATTATCACAAACATACACTCATCGATGCATACAAACAATATACACCACATTACATACACAAAATATTTATTTATTACAAAAAGAACACGATTTAGTTACTTTTTCACACAAGCTCATGACGTCACTCACTTTACGAGGAAAACCAGTCTTAGAAAAAAAAATATAGAAATCTTTGGAGCCTCCATTGACTTCTATTGGGAAGACGTGCTCGTGCACGCGAAACCCTCATTTCCCTAACGCACGCAAATAGCGTAGACGGAAAAACTCCAAATACCAGCGCTAGAAAATACATGCTTTTATGCGTTAGACACAGCTATGATAAATAGATCAAGAAATGACTATTTCCCTATGGTGGATTTATGTTTTTTAATATTAAATATTCACCACACCATAAATATTTTTAACACTTTTAGATTACATCAACTACAAATCCCCATCACTAGTAACACATTATTATTTCAATAAAATTACATTTACAATTAAAATAAAATTCAATACACATTTCTGGATTCACAAACACTACACAATGGGAAACATCTCTCATTTACCTTTATTATTGCATTTCTGTTATTCAACTCATATGCTTGCAGCAACTGCATATCTACATAGGCTTAACACATGATCACTCATGGATGCACATACATTACTTTTAACATTCACTCATACATGTGCATTCAAATGATGGGGGAAAAACACATTACATTCTCTCGAGGAATCACAAAACACAACATATGGATTTGACTGTACTTTTAACATCATGATTCCATCACCAGAAACCATTAGGAATTACCTACAACAAGAACATCATTACACCAGATTACAGATGTCACTTTATGGGAAGGAACAACAATGCCAGACCGCTATATAGAAGTCAGCATATGTGGGACACAATCACAATATATACGTACATGTACATAACACGCATCACCCATCACGCAACCACAAACCACACATTTAGATTTTATTCAGCACACAATAACAATGTAGCACAATACAACAACACAATGAGGATTTCACAACTACATAGGCAGGTTAATAATATCATGACGTCATTACAAGATTCAACCATACACATCACAGATTCACCACTGTACCGCCCCTTTAGGAACTTTAACACTCAATACTACAATACAACATATACGTAAAACACACTTTTGAACAGCATTATTATGGAGATTTCAATGGGACAATTCAGAAATATTGTCAGATCGCACATCAATTATATATATAATACTACAGATGGCAGCCGGAAGTTATTCAGTATTCGTGCAATTTTTATGGGACGCATACAATATCGTCAGATCGAAAATCACTTATATATATAATACTACAGATGACAGACGGGAAGTTCGGAATTATTATTGCGATTTTAAAGGGACGCGTACAATATTCACATCTCGGCAATCACTTATATATACAATACTACAGATGACAGCCGGAAGTTATTCAGTATTAGTGCCATTTGAAAGGGACGCATACAATATTGACAGCTCGGCAATCACTTATATATACAATACTACAGATGGCAGACGGGAATTTCGGAATTATTATTGCGATTTTAAAGGGACGCGTACAATATTCACATCTCGGCAATCACTTATATATACAATACTACAGATGACAGCCGGAAGTTATTCAGTATTAGTGCGATTTGAAAGGGACGCGTACAATATTCACATCTCGGCAATCACTTATATATACAATACTACAGATGACAGCCGGAAGTTATTCAGTATTAGTGCCATTTGAAAGGGACGCATACAATATTGACAGCTCGGCAATCACTTATATATACAATACTACAGATGGCAGACGGGAATTTCGGAATTATTATTGCGATTTTAAAGGGACGCGTACAATATTTTACAGCTCGGCAATCACTTATATATACAATACTACAGATGGCAGACGGGAAGTTCGGAATTATTATTGCGATTTTAAAGGGACGCGTACAATATTGACAGCTCGGCAATCACTTATATATACAATACTACAGATGGCAGACGGGAAGTTCTGAATTATTATTGCGATTTTAAAGGGACGCATACAATATTGACAGCTCGGCAATAACTTATATATACAATCCTACAGATGGCAGATGTTCCTTTATCATTTACAAACAATATTGCAGCAACATTGATCGATCACATTCGATGCACATTATACACAACTATGCACTTTCATTCATGTTAGCCTGGACGTGTGCTTGTTACTATAACATCGCGTTTAGGAAATATTGATTACGCATATGAACAAACATTACAAACATGCACTGTATGTGTGATATTTGACACTTTCACATTGAGAATCATTGTTTGAAACTAACATTTCAGCAAACAACAAATAAACGCCCACTGTGAAAGCATTCGCGCCGCTCACATACAAACAGGTGAATACAATCAGCAATCATTACAAACTCACTACCATTGGACTAATTGTACTATAAATCCCCCAAACAACATGGCCAATGCATCACTTGTGATCCACATCAGATCAAGTGCTTACCTTGTTACGCTGTTTTGAAAGATGGATGACGATGACATGGTAGACGCTGCTGGTGGTGCTATTGGCGAACTAGCTGTTGGTCGAATCAGGCAGCCTCGGCGGCTCAGACCGAGACGAAGGGGTCGTCTGGTTCGAGGTCCTCGTGTCTACAGGGTGAGACCCACCTTGGAAAACATGAGTGACTTTGAGGTTTTTGATAAGTATCGGCTCGATCGCGAACAGCTCATTGGCCTTTACGAGCTTCTTAAACCTCATTTGGAGCCACGTATACAAATAAGGACTGCTGTTCCCCCCATGAGTAAGATGCTAAGCTGTCTATACGTCCTGGCCTCCGGGAGTTTTCAATCAGGAGAACTGTACATGCATGGCCTGGCTCAAGGTACATTCTCTGTGGTGTTTGATAACTTTCTGAACGCCATGGTACGTATCAGTAAGCAATACATAGGATTCCCACAGAATGATGGTGATTGGAGGCGCCTGAAGCGGGAATTCTTTGATATTGCTCAATTGCCCAATGTCTTGGGAGCCATTGATTGTACCCACATTGCGCTGCGTGCTCCAATTGATGACTTGCCCTTCAGAAATCGCAAACATTTTCATAGCCTCAACGTGCAGTATGTTTGTGACGCACGGATGAGGATTATGCATGTGTATGCGAATTTTGGAGGTGCTTGTCATGATGCCCGCATCCTCTCTCTGTCGTCCCTGTGGAGACAGTTTGAGGAAAGACAAATGCCCCCTGGTTATCTCGTTGGTGAGTATTTGTGCACAACATGGTTAATTATTTTGACAATTGCCCCTGTATTTTTTAACTGTTAGCGTCATGTTCAGCTATAGGATTAAATTTAACCATTTGTTATTTACCGACGCTAATGTCTATTTTTATTGAAATGCAGATATGTAGCATGTCTTACCTTAAGTGTTCAGATAGAGAATGCAATGTAAACATGTAGTTAGCATTTTACACAAGGTTTGTTTTAGGAGAAATACGCATATGTAGCATGTCTTAGATGAAATGGCAAGATATTATCTCATGCAATTTAACCCTGTCATTGTCTTTTTCTGCTAATGTCTATTTTTATTGAAATGCAGATATGTAGCATGTCTTACCTTAAGTGTTCATATAGAGAATGCAATGTAAACATGTAGTTAGCATTTTACACAAGGTTTGGTTTAGGAGAAATACGCATATGTAGCATGTCTTAGATGAAATGGCAACATATTATCTCATGCAATTTAACCCTGTCATTGTATTTTTCTGCTAATGTCTATTTTTATTGAAAAACAGATATGTAGCATGTCTTACCTTAAGTGTTCATATAGAGAATGCAATGTAAACATGTAGTTAGCATTTTACACAAGGTTTGGTTTAGGAGAAATACGCATATGTAGCATGTCTTAGATGAAATGGCAACATATTATCTCATGCAATTTAACCCTGTCATTGTATTTTTCTGCTAATGTCTATTTTTATTGAAAAACAGATATGTAGCATGTCTTACCTTAAGTGTTCATATAGAGAATGCAATGTAAACATGTAGTTAGCATTTTACACAAGGTTTGGTTTAGGAGAAATACGCATATGTAGCATGTCTTCGATGAAATGGCAATATATTATCTCATGCAATTTAACCCTGTCATTTTATTTTTCTGCTAATGTCTATTTTTATTGAAATGCAGATATGTAGCATGTCTTACCTTAAGTGTTCATATAGAGAATGCAATGTAAACATGTAGTTAGCATTTTACACAAGGTTTGGTTTAGGAGAAATACGCATATGTAGCATGTCTTAGATGAAATGGCAATATATTATCTCATGCAATTTAACCCTGTCATTTTATTTTTCTGCTAATGTCTATTTTTATTGAAATGCAGATATGTAGCATGTCTTACCTTAAGTGTTCATATAGAGAATGCAATGTAAACATGTAGTTAGCATTTTACACAAGGTTTGGTTTAGGAGAAATACGCATATGTAGCATGTCTTATATGAAATGGCAAGATATTATCTCATTCAATTTAACCCTGTCATTGTCTATTTCTGCTAATGTCTAGTTTTATTGAAATGCAGATATGTAGCATGTCTTACCTTAAGTGTTCATATAGAGAATGCAATGTAAACATGTAGTTAGCATTTTACACAAGGTTTGGTTTAGGAGAAATACGCATATGTAGCATGTCTTCGATGAAATGGCTAGATACAGATTTAGATATAATTTTTTTTTTTTTTTTTATGTTTCTGACAACTTTTAATATGGATTATGGTTTTTAAAAAATATATTTATACAACAATATACTAGTTTAAGTATTCTGTTTGAATTATGTTCTGTTCTAAATTTATAGGTGATTCTGGGTACATGAGCCGGCCTTGGCTCATTACCCCCTTGCGTAGCCCAACTGATGTGTCTGAGGAGCGCTACAATAGGGCTCATAAGAGAACCAGGGCGGTGGTTGAAAGGATGTTCGGGCTCCTGAAGATGAGATTCAGGTGCCTGGACCGTTCTGGAGGAGCACTCCAGTACAACCCAAAGAAGGTGGCTAAGATCGTTGTAGCCTGTAGCGTCCTGCATAATATTGCACAGCGGGCTGGGATGCTGCAGGCCGTCCCGGTGGACAGAGACCTCCTCAGAGATGAGGAGGATGATCCTGTTCTAGAGGGGGAATTCCAGGACGAGGGACTTGATGTCAGAGCAGACGTCATCAACCGCCACTTTAGACGGTAAATAATAGAAGTTACACTGGAGTATTTTCAATAGATGTGAACTCTAGGGAAATGACAAGTAGAGAATTGTGCAAACATGTTAGTATTGATAAAATGTTATAATAATATTTATTTCTCATAATATAGGTGATGCTCTGGGCATTGGGTCCTATAGCGAGTCTTTGCCACCTTGTTTTTATAGAGGACATCAGATGGTAAGTAGAAATGTATGGACTGTTGCTGGCATGATTTGTACACAAATACATAATATGGCATAAATTTTTAAAAATATAACTTTGTTTACACATTACTTATGTACATAATCAGAAAGGGATACTCTAGAATGACTATGGTTCAATGTCACACAGAGGTTTGTTCTGCTCAATATGACTCATCTTCACACTTGATAGAAAATAACACAGGTTCATACACAGGCTTAGTAAGCTAGTGATAGATATTTATTATGAAATGGGGGGTGGGAGAGGGGTACAGAACTGATTCACACACTTGTATGAAATCTTTATATATAATTTCTTACATTAGGGAGATGACTTAATATAAAGACTGAAAGGGAACAATTTGAAGCCTGACAGTGAAGATTTCCAAGACTGACAGTGGGGAAAAAGCCAAGATTGAAATTGAAGTATACCAATGGGATCATGTCTGGCATATTTAAATTCTGCTGACCTTGAAAACCATACAAAGACATGTTCACATGGTAAGTGCAAACTATTTGATAGAATAAGGCTGTGGAGACATCCTATTGGAGACACTTAGATGATTTTCTATTTTGTAGATGGTATTTCCCAGTCCTCTATTTAATGAACTGATGAATAAGACACCTATTGAAGATCAACTGTTTACCCCTGAATTGACATTCAAAGACCATGCATTGTCCAGGTTGGTGTACCAATGCATGCTAGTGAAGACTGTAGAATATTAGTAGCTTACATACATTAGTCATATTTAGTTCTTAATTAGATATTTAAGGATCACAATCAGACACTTAGATGATTTTACTTTTTTAGATGGTATTTCCCAGTCCTCTATTTAATGAACTGATGAATAAGACACCTATTGAAGATCAACTGTTTACCCCTGAATTGACATTCAAAGACCATGCATTGTCCAGGTTGGTGTACCAATGCATGCTAGTGAAGACTGTAGAATATTAGTAGCTTACATACATTAGTCATATTTAGTTCTTAATTAGATATTTAGGGATCACAATCAGACACTTAGATGATTTTACTTTTTTAGATGGTATTTCCCAGTCCTCTATTTAATGAACTGATGAATAAGACACCTATTGAAGATCAACTGTTTACCCCTGAATTGACATTCAAAGACCATGCATTGTCCAGGTTGGTGTACCAATGCATGCTAGTGAAGACTGTAGAATATTAGTAGCTTACATACATTAGTCATATTTAGTTCTTAATTAGATATTTAGGGATCACAATCAGACACTTAGATGATTTTACTTTTTTAGATGGTATTTCCCAGTCCTCTATTTAATGAACTGATGAATAAGACACCTATTGAAGATCAACTGTTTACCCCTGAATTGACATTCAAAGACCATGCATTGTCCAGGTTGGTGTACCAATGCATGCTAGTGAAGACTGTAGAATATTAGTAGCTTACATACATTAGTCATATTTAGTTCTTAATTAGATATTTAGGGATCACAATCAGACACTTAGATGATTTTACTTTTTTAGATGGTATTTCCCAGTCCTCTATTTAATGAACTGATGAATAAGACACCTATTGAAGATCAACTGTTTACCCCTGAATTGACATTCAAAGACCATGCATTGTCCAGGTTGGTGTACCAATGCATGCTAGTGAAGACTGTAGAATATTAGTAGCTTACATACATTAGTCATATTTAGTTCTTAATTAGATATTTAGGGATCACAATCAGAAAAAGGAATACATATTATAGTTGATATAGAGGTATTTGAATGGACATGAAATATTACATTTATGTTCAGCATACATATATTGTTTACATGTGATATACATTATTATGTATAAATTTAATTTTTGAAATTTAAATATTATTTTTAATCAACAATATAATGGTGTATGTATTTCATTAATTTAAAATGAATGTAATGATTATCTTTAAAAAATGTTGATCAAAGTTAGAGCATAGACACCATATGATTTTAAATGTATTTTATGAATATTTTACAACGTGTGTATTAACTTTGTTCCATTTTTATTATTTGTCATTTCAGATTGGCATCTGATGACTTCATGGAATATTTATTTATTTTCTATTAAATATATATTTTTTTTTTAGCAGATTCTAATATATATCAATATAATCTGTAAATAAATAAAACTTGGACTCCCATGACTGGTAGTTGGCTATTTGACAAGCACATGCATAAGAGAAAATAATGCATTAATAGTAGAAAATAAAATTCTTCAGAGAATATTAAAAGATATATTTTAACATTAATTGGGGAGTCATATTCTTCAATGCTTTTATATTGAAAAAGTATATATTAAAAATATTTAGGATATGTATTAATATTATGATTGTTTTAACATTTAATAAGGTGAAGTGGTTCAATTACATGAAAGTGACAGTGTTGTTGAATGTAAAAAGAATTGTATAAGATCATGTATCTTCCTTAGGTATCTCAAAACATTATTAGAAAATATTTTACAATTATTACATTTATAAATGGTAGGTCATTTAACTTTATAATTTTTAATAATTAGTTATTGGATGCCAGGTTAATCTATGTAATTTTCTAGTGGAGTCATTTAACTATACTTAGTAATATTATGTATTTATTACAATCTTACCTCTTGGGTTAGACATCAAATATCTATATAGAATGTAATTTCCCCTTTAGTTTATTTTGTCAATGTTAAATAAAAATACAATATGTTTGGGTCCTTAAAGGGGTCATTCAAAATGTATATTTTGTATACATTGTTACAAATATCATACAAGAATTTAAACATATTTAGAATGTACTATAGAATTACATTCAGTCTTTAAATATACTTGTTAAAATAAAAATAAATGCACATATCTTAGTGAATGATATAAGGCATCTATATGCAAACAACAATCAGCATCAAAATAGCCTATGTAGAGATGTATTTAATCCACGAATATATATAATTACAATATAATGATTGAATAACAAAACATATTAAGTTGGTCAAATATAAGATTATGATACAAAATGCATACATAACATATAGCTTAATGTCCCTCTACGCTGAAGGCTAAAAAATACCTCATTTAATAAATATATTTCAGTCAGTGTGTAAAACAATCTAGAAGTTAATCTAAATTTTCTTTACTCATATGTTAGACTCATTTAGCAAAAGGAAGGTGCCTAGGTTTATGATATATTAAGCATTATTGTGAAATGTTTATTTAAAGGGACATGAACTCAAAATATACTTAAAGGTAGCCATTTAAAAAAAACAATGATTTATACATTCTGAATGAGTATTCTATTTTAATCAACTTTAAAACTTGTCTCATATTATGAATGCTCATTGTGATGTTGCTATCATTACTTTAGAAATAAGGCAGTAAATAGCTAATTTATTTGCTTCAGTACTCTGGACAGAACTTGATTGTTTGGAATAATTGATGCAACAATCGTCAAGGACAACCCAGGTTTTTATTAAACAATTGTCCGTAATATAAAATATCATTATTGATTTTCAAAGAAACATAACAAGATAACTTAACATTTGATAATCGTATTAAATAATAAAGTTGATTAACATTTAATGCTCAATCACCAATGGTAAATTTGTTTGGACAGTGTCCCTTTAAGAGCTTGAAATAGTGTATTTACTTCTCTTCCTATCTTGACATACTTTGCTTGAAAAGCATATCGAGATAGGCTCAGTAGATGAAGATTGGTGGATGCACAGAGATGCCTTATGTGATTGGCTCAACCATGTGCATTTAAATTTCTTATGTTGAGGATATATAAATACTAAGAGAAAATGATTTACATTTTAAAGTCTAAACAATCTTCTATCTCTACAGATCATTTGATACAATTGTTTGTAATGTCTCTTTAAAACTAAAGACGCCATTGCACAATAACATATATGAGCACTTCAGAGAAATACAAGCTCGAGGTTTATTTGCGAATAACAAAGCTGTAGTTTAACATTTATAAACAGATTATCAAAGTTACTGACATTCTTCCCGGAATTTTAACATTAATAAATATTGCGTGGGAAACGCATCTTCAAACACCAGATTAGCATATTTAAACATTAGTGTAATGTCACGCAATAGCACACAATCAATGTGCATTATAAATACATTTAATAGAGCAATGTCAATACTTCACAATCAATTTATTTAAAGAACAATAAAGACATACAATATTAAATGTGTATTTGTATTAAAGAAACAGACCGTTATTAAACCGAGAAATGTCTACAACATTAATAATGTGACAGGATGAGATTTTAAAGAGTATTTAATCATTAATATTTCACGGATCACGGATATTAAATCTGCGTCACACATATCCGCATGACAGGCCCATGAGTTACAAATAAGTCTACATGAAAAATGAAGTTACAGCACCACCAAGCGGTATGTGTAAGGAAGTTACTAAGATATGAAACATTAAGGAACGGCCAATCAGAGTTCATCACACAAACACAACTTGAGTCAGGATGGTCTCACAGACATTATAACAATATTTCAAACTTTTATCCAATCAGATGTACAGATAAATTGTCCCATGGTGCATCTCATGTTTACTTCACCATATAAAAGTCCATTACACGTTGCCATCTTTGTCAGTTCTCTAATGCCTGCAGGCAGTCTTATATATTAATATTATTATAATATATTTAGTAGCCAACCGAGCAGGCATGTCAGTTCCCAGGTTCACCAAGGAGGAGAGCGCTGCACTGGTCCACGCCGTCAAGGACTTTTATCCCCAGCTGTTTGGGAACAAGAGGAGCTCGACAGATGCGCCTGTTAAGAAGGCCCTCTGGGAGTCTATCACCAATGCGGTTAGATTGGTGTGTGACGTCCAGAGGACCCAGGATCAGATCATGAGGAGATTCGGAGATATGAGGTTGCGTTTATCGAAAAAAGTCAACCTCATAAGGGACTGGGTACAAGCCCGTAAAAGAGGGGGCCAAAGAAAGGCCCCGCGGAAACTGTACCTACTCCCTTATGAGGTGACTTTATGCGAGCTCCTCAATCTCCGGGTCCCCAAAAGATTTAGATCCTCGCCATCCTCGGCCTCCTCTTCTTCCCTCCCAGCTGCGGGATCTGAAAGTCCTGACGCGGGGGACAGGGCAGATGCTTCTCCGTCCGGTGGCCTGGGAGGACCCGATAGAGAATCTGAACCAGGTAATTATCCAACTTCATATAATATTTATAATGTTAAAAATCCAAAATGTGTATTTAGTCAGATACTAAACCTATACAGATCTCACAACATACACTACATATGATGTTTAGATATCTGATTTTACATTAGTGATACATGAAATTGGAATGATGTTTATTGCGCTCTACAGAATATGCGTCACAGAGCGGAAATCTAATTTCGCATCCACGTTAACATGGGTTTGCGGAAAGTGGCATTGCTTTATACATGTTGGTCAAATGACGGATGCGTAATTCCGCTTGGAATCATTGCGCAATGATCGCGAAAATGGCATTTCTCATCCACGTTAACATGGGTTTGCGGAAAGTGGCATTGCTTTATACATGTTGTTAAAAATTAAATGGAAAATCTTAGATTAGTGAAGAATACAGTATTCTTATTTTAAATATTATATCTAATAAAAAACGAATAATACTAATAAATTATAACATATGGCCATCAATTGATGATTATGTAATAACAAGCATATATTCTTAAAGATACAGTAAACAACACAACTGATTGAAAATAAGAGTCCCGGATATATTTATCATTCATTTAATTTCGGAAACTATTAACTCATGGGACTACCAAAGGATTAATATTTTTCTATTGATTTGTTATTAATGTAAATATTTTAAACATGGCATGATTAGTATTAATGATATGCAATCCTCATTTAATATATTACAGATATGGATGTGGCTGCTGGATCCTCAAGCCAGGGCTTGTCACAGTATGGTATGTCTCATTTTAATTGACATTTGTCTTAGAAACATGGAATGAACATTACATACTAAATACACATTGTTCTATATTTATATGTAATGTCTATTTAATAGATGAAAATTATATAATTATTCGGATATACTTAAATAACATATTTGATTTTAATTGCATGCTCAATACCATTCATTACATCAACATATGGAGTAGATAATTCATTAACAAACAACAACATTGTGGAATCTATTTAATTTTAGATTAAAGGGATACTGAACTACAATTATTAATATTGTCTTTCACATACAGTATGCAATATTAATAAACATAAAATATAATACTATCATCATATGTGACATATTCTATTGCTAAATGTATTTTAAAATAAATAAAGTACGTTTATGTGCATCTAAATATTTGTTGACCAACCTGGGTTTATATTGATGATTGGTGGATACCTTCAACAAACAATATTTATTGAATCCAATATTCCTTATCTGCCTTTAAGATTAATATCGAACAACATTCGAATTATAATAGGAGTCAATGTTAAATCATTTTTTACAGTTTGAACATAGAAATCAATTATTTAAATTAATCATGTCAGTGTCCCTTTAAGACAAAATAGATTCATTCATCATTACATTATTTTTATTAAAAACTATTGATATATAAATCTAATTATCTGTTGGAGTTACTTTATATATATCTGCATACTCTAACAGCACCATGATTACATATTTGTAATAATAAAGTTTGTTATGTATTGTGATAAATATGTGTTGTGTCCTAAACAAGATTACTGTACATTGAAAAAATGGCTCGATGTGACACATGTTTGTTTAGATTTGTCAACAGATGCTCCTCAATATGTGGTTTGTGTGTATTCTTGTAACTTCTTAAGGACATATGACGGAATTATTCCGTCATAAAACAATTGAGCTAAGTGAAAGCTGTGTCCTTAAAGGGTTAAGAACATTGATCATTGGGTATATTTAGATATGCAATAGCAGCATCTGAGATGAATTTGATGTCTAATGTAGTCTGACATTAAACATATGTTGAATACAGATATGTTTACAGAATCCCCTTGATTCAATCAAGCATTTTCTGGTGTAATGACTGCTCTATTCTTCACATTTTAAAGTTGATTAATGTTAAAATTCTAGACAGATGTGATTTAGTGATATCCAAAATGTGTTTAATAATATATATCTATATCATTCATAGAGAGAGTTGGTGTGGGGAGCCCACAGGAATCCAGCAGTGACATAGAGCCGCCTTTGCGGTCTCCTGGTAAGTCCATTGACTCATTTATATGTAATTGAAGGTGTATTGCTAATCAATATTATGATCATGATTCCGATGAAGCATAACATTATAAAAAATCATAGAATTTATCTTCTGATTATATATTTATTTTTTATATTGAGCGATTAATAATTTCTACTTTATTATTCTACACATTTGTTATTCATAAGATGTCTAACATATGTTTTTTTAAATTTTTTTTTTTAACAACAGTCATCAAGTGATACACACATGAGAAATCTTAAATGTTCTATGTACTATGCTTTTATGAATTTAACATTAAGACAAACAATACATTAATATTCTGATTTATTGACAATAACAAATCTATTGTCATTGGTATGCTCCATCAAAATGATGTAAATCATAACTTTGTGTGTGTATATCTTTAATGCAACATTGATGTGCGTATTTGAGCAACAGTAACATATGTTATAATATCTGATCTTAAGGTGTACACAACATGTTATGTTTTACAGAGATTGATGTCACATGTGGGATGGAGGAGGAAGAGGCTGCCTTGGAGTCTGATGGTATGTGAAATATATCTATCATGTTTCCAACATGTTTCTTTTTTTGAAATCATTTTATTGAAGACATTCAAAGTCTACAGCTTTTTCCCTTTAAAAAGGAATATTATTTGTCTGTTCAAATACACTACTGCCCCCTTTCTATATCAGGCAGCATGAAAATCTGCTTGTATATATTTTTTTAAGAATATATAATTCATGCCATCATTATGTCACATGCATATTCCATGCCAAAACACAATAATAAGTTTCACATTGTACAGACAGTCATTGAGATTCATCTGAGTGCCTATATAGATACCATATCCTCATTTCAGAATAGTTTACAGATTCAAACACACTTCGAGGTATATTGAAAACATAATCAATTTTAAATGCGTTGATTTGATGTCAGGATGTATGAGATGTTAATATATTTATTTTACATTTTCAGATGGATCCACCACTTCTGGTCATCTGGATTCCGCCCCTGCCCAGTCACAGACCCCTCCCCGTGCACACACCCCTGACCATGGCCACACCTCTGCACACACCCAGAGCCCTTCCCATCACCAAACCCATGACCATGCCCCGACCACTGCCAGCCCTTCCCATATTTCATATCCTGTCCCTCCCAAAAAACGCCCATACACCCCCCTTCGCCGCTCTCCCCGTATTCTGGCCCGTACAGCTGCCCAGACCCAAACTCCCCACTCCCCAGCTGTACGGCCTACCCTGGATCAGCAGCTCACCACTCCCCAAGCCATTCCCATCCCTCCCCGAGCCAATCCCATCCCTCCCCCCTGTTTAAACCTTCATTGTCCTGGGTGTCAGATTGTCCTTCCCAGGCACAGCTGTAAGTATCATTCTAAATACACTTTATAAGATACTTAAAGGTACAGTGAAGTTAAATTGGTTAAATTGTGATTCAAATCCAGCATGCAATGTTAAGCCAATGTATAATAGAATACTCTTATGAATTATTCGTCATTCTCTTGATATATTAATTGAAAACAACTTATTCCTATAATTAGTTTAAACAATAAAATAAATGTGGCCATCATTTCTTTATTGTTGGATGAATGTATCCATCAACCAGCATGCAAAAACAAGGTTCATCAACAAATATTGGCTTCCATAAAAACCAACATTCTTGCATTCAAAATATAGCTTGACAATTAAAACATATAATGAATATGTGTAATTTCTAAAGATTTGTCATGTCATGCTCTATCTGAATCAGTCCATTAAATATTTAGGTTCAGTGTCCCTTTAATTGGATATCACTACATATACCAAACACCACTACTTGGATACAAAATTTTATGTCCAAATGTGGATACATTATCTCTTGTCTAACCCAGTGGGAATGTAATTTCTTCTGGTTGCTATGTTTACACAGCTTGTCCTCAATGCCAAAATGTTTAAGGATATGTGTGCCTACCACAGTCTAAATTGAATTTTTAAATTGCTAATGTAAGTACAATGTAAATCCTTTAACAAGATTTGATACACTCAAGCTGTATAAGTGGATCATCTAAAACCAATTAAAGGGTTCAACATGTTTGAGTAACATGAGCCTTTAATGATTTCTGTCTGTCTGAATAACCTAATTCATGTGTAAAGAATATATGAAAAATAATTGATGTAAATAATTATTTGTCTTTATGATGACAATGTATGTATTAAAATCTTTTATTCTGTTGTGTAATTATCCTTAATATTAATTTTTATTTTATTTTAGGCTGTGACTCAGCATGGCTCATGCTAGAAGGGATAGCAAGAGTAGAGCAGGCCGTGTTGAGGAACGCAGCTGTCCTGAGAGGGATGAACGACACCATGCAGGCCCAGCTCCGGGTTCAGGACTTGACTCTGCGTGAAATTATGCAATTACGTTCAAGGCCTGAATCTGGAGCTGGACATGCACAGGACAATGAAGAGGATGACCAGTAAGTGGAGGATCTGGATATGCTCCATGGTGGCAGATAATAATCCTCTGTCCACATGTTGAATTTGTATTTATATTGTTGCCATTTGGCCTTTTTATCAGTTTTTTGTTGTGCCTGTTGCACTCTTTTACCTTGTCATGTGTCTCCAATGAGGCTATGCTGGCCCTTGGCAACTCTCTTCATGGACTGTGATGCACTGTGTTACCTTGCCATGTGTCTCCAATGGGGCTATGCTGGCCCTTGGCAACTCTCTTCATGGACTGTGATGCACTGTGTTACCTTGCCATGTGTCTCCAATGGGGCTATGCTGGCCCTTGGCAACTCTCTTCATGGACTGTGATGCACTGTGTTACCTTGTCATGTGTCTCCAATGGGGCTATGCTGGCCCTTGGCAACTCTCTTCATGGACTGTGATGCACTGTGTTACCTTGCCATGTGTCTCCAATGGGGCTATGCTGGCCCTTGGCAACTCTCTTCATGGACTGTGATGCACTGTGTTACCTTGCCATGTGTCTCCAATGGGGCTATGCTGGCCCTTGGCAACTCTCTTCATGGACTGTGATGCACTGTGTTACCTTGCCATGTGTCTCCAATGGGGCTATGCTGGCCCTTGGCAACTCTCTTCATGGACTGTGATGCACTGTGTTACCTTGCCATGTGTCTCCAATGGGGCTATGCTGGCCCTTGGCAACTCTCTTCATGGACTGTGATGCACTGTGTTACCTTGTCATGTGTCTCCAATGGGGCTATGCTGGCCCTTGGCAACTCTCTTCATGGACTGTGATGCACTGTGTTACCTTGCCATGTGTCTCCAATGGGGCTATGCTGGCCCTTGGCAACTCTCTTCATGGACTGTGATGCACTGTGTTACCTTGTCATGTGTCTCCAATGAGGCTATGCTGGCCCTTGGCAACTCTCTTCATGGACTGTGATGCACTGTGTTACCTTGCCATGTGTCTCCAATGGGGCTATGCTGGCCCTTGGCAACTCTCTTCATGGACTGTGATGCACTGTGTTACCTTGCCATGTGTCTCCAATGGGGCTATGCTGGCCCTTGGCAACTCTCTTCATGGACTGTGATGCACTGTGTTACCTTGTCATGTGTCTCCAATGGGGCTATGCTGGCCCTTGGCAACTCTCTTCATGGACTGTGATGCACTGTGTTACCTTGTCATATGGCTCATATATTCCTTATTTTTACAAGATTATTTATAAACGTTGTGTATGTTTTCTTACATACTAATAAAATAAATTTTATTTCACAAATCTTTGTCCTCATTCTTCCTGTTATTTTTTGCAAGCTCTAGTTTATGTTGTTTATCCTTAAAGGGACCTAACAAATCTATTTGTTATAATGAAATCATATATGTAAGACAATAGTAAATGACTTTAAGATTAACATCTCCAATGTAATCTTATTATTTGTGTTTATATTATTTTCTCTTAGCTCTATCATTGCCTGATTATGATTAGCAGAGTAATTTCTTTATATATGTATATATATTTTTGTATTTGTGTATATATGTATATTTAAATGTTCATATCCATGTGTGTATTTATAAACTCTGCATGAATTGATGCACCTTTACCAAATGATCTGAGTATTGATACAATGATATAATCCCTGTAAAGTGTTCATTTTATTTAAATAGTATTGACTATGTGTATGCTCTTTTTAAAAACAAAATAATGTCCCTTTAAGTGATGTTGATCACTATTGTAAATGAATGTATTTCCATTTGTAAAGCGTTTTTGTCCTTTTTACAAGAACAAGGACATATAGTTTTATTAATAAACAATCTTATTGTAATGTTGACAGCACCTGTATTTCATTTTCAAATCTATATTATTGTCAAAGTGTAACCAAATCAATCTCTGTGTGTAATACAAATAATGTAGATGATGAATATTAGTTAACTAATATGTTAACAAAATACATCTCCTCCCATATATGGCTATAGGTAGGCTGACCATAATTAAACTTGAATAAATGACACGTTTAATCAATACATGTATAACTATTGTTATTCAACAACAATCCAAAGATATCTTAAAACATCAATGGCATATGTATTTCTCATGTGTATCTTTTAAATGTTAAAGATATACACCATAGCTATAGTTCAAGGGACAGTCAAGTCCGAAAAGATGATTCATAATTTGGTGACATTCCTAGATAGCAATCTACACACATACTAGTTCCTAAAATATAAATACGTTTCTTAATGATATGCCAAGATGTCACTGAGTCCTTGTATTGTCTGCGGTTTTTCAGCGATCTCGGATGCGCCATGTTGCTTAAGACGTCACCTGCCAGGCTGTCCAATGATTCCTTGTATTGACTGACGTTCTTACGTGATCAGGAATATGCCTTTTATTGGATTGCGTTTTGACGCGATCAAGGATGCGCCTTTTTTTTTTGGGCGTTCTTACGTGATCAATAATGTGCCTTTCATTGGATGGCATTCTTACGTGATCAAGGAAGCGCCATGTTAAGACGGCACATGTAAAGTTAAAAAAACGTGTGATTGGATTGCGTAGTCCCGCAATATTTGTGCACGTTAAAAACGTTTGTGACTGCATGCAATTTTAAAAAGCTTGCGAATATGTATTATTTGCATCATGTTACATTGTTGACCCGTAGCTGATAAAGACCAACACATTCTCTTTTGCTGGATGTCTGGTTGAATCAACGAACGAAAGCAAAATGTTTTCATGCATAGGATATTTCTAGGCAAGTGCAAATCTCTACAGTCCATGTTTAATATGTTTGTCAACAATGTTCCTTTTTCTTAAAAATTAATGTTGTGTTTAATGTTGAACATATCTAATTAATAAATATGCGCTATTGTGTTTGAATAAAGTAATCAATATGCATTTATCATATGCTAAATATATGATGCCGACTTCTTCTAAATGTAATTTCGTTGTATATTTTATGAAAGGTTCATTAGACACTCACATTATAAATAAAAATATTTGATTTTGTCTCTAGTTAGATAGTCCATTGTTTAACCAATAGGTTTATTTTGTCTTGTGTTGTAAGAAAATGTAAGTAATTTTCTTACTCCTCGCAAAGCCAATGAGTTTCATGTGAGTACCATCTCCAGCTTTGTCCAGTTTGTGTAAAGGTTCTTTTCATATGTTAATGATGGGGTATTGTGTTTTACGGTTGTAATGGTGGTTCATCTATATTTAAAATATAGCTAACCCTATTTTATTTGCAAGTGTTTGAAGCTTTTTAATATTGCTATCAGTATATGTTAATCTTGTTGTTTGTAGTAGTGTCTATTACATACAGTTATGTAAAAAATATAGGATACTGTCCCTTGAATGCAAATGTTGTTTTTTTTGTATCATGTATGAGATCCACATAGTTTAATCTTCAAATATATTTTTGTTAGCATATTTCACCCCCCCACTCCTAAAAGGACTTTAAACCATATTCATTGTTAAAATATAAATAGTTACAATAAAATATTAACACAATAATGTCTCTTAAAGAAAATAGACTTTATTTAACACGTCAATATAAATGTGATTTTCAAATATTTTTTTTGACAAAGTACATGTAGATATAGCAACAAGCTTAAAATGTGTTAGCATATGTAATGTTGTTAAAGGGACAGTTTCGAAAAAAAATATTTTTACATTATTCGAAAAGTCAATTCTGTAATAACAAGGATATCAAATGTTTCTCAACAATTGAACATTTGCTATCTAAATTTGCTATCTAAACCTATGAGGTTGGTGTGCTCATTTCTTAAATCTTGAAGAGTGCTTGTAATCATTATACAATTTGAGCACTAGAGGGCATTTGGATAGCATTTGTATATGTAAAATCTTGTGCTCATACAGCATATTATTGACCATGTATTGATCATTGATATCTAAAATGTTGTTATGTCAGAACAACAAATAAGTGGTCATTTTTCATAGTCATAGATACAAGGGTAAGCACATAAGTCACACATGTATTTCTCCATGTTTTGTTGTTTCAAACTTTATAATGCGTAATACAGTGTTTTCTTTGTAATCAATAATTTTCTGACTGTCCCTTTAAGCTGTGTTATTGGCATTCAAACAGTAATATGCCATCATGGATAATTGTTATGGTAATTTAGTTAGCGATTCGGGAAACAGTTTGGACATCACATCACAGAAACCAATCAATATCATGAACAAGGATAGGTATGTGATGATGTGGTTTTCACACACTTATAACCCACACTCTGCAAAGAATCTTCCTCCATGGACCCGGTCCCATAGAAGTCGATTATATACAGAGTGTGGTCCACAAGTGTATGAAAACCACATCATCACATACCTATCCATTACACAAAAAACAAAATTTAAGATGGAAAAAAAAACTTACTTCCTCTTCCTTCCCCTCTTCCCACGGGGCTGAGGCTCTGGGAGAGGCAACTGCCGACTCCGAAGAGTCCTCCTTGGAGCTGTTGTGGGAGGAGTGGAAGGAAGAGTACTGGGACGACCAAGGTGAGGAGTAGATGGCTGAGGAGGAGGAGGAGAAGATGGCTGAGGAGGAGGAGGAGAAGATGGCTGAGGAGGAGGAGGAGTAGATGGCTGAGGAGGAGGATGAGATGGGCCGGCAGGAGGAGATGGCCCAGCAGCAAGAGGCCCAGCAACAAGAGGCCCAGCAACAGGAGGTAGACCAGCATGCGCCTCCCGGAAAAATGTGAACATTTCCTGATGAAGATTGAACATTCTTGTTTGTCCTTCTTGTATTGTATTCAGTATACTGATTATTTCGTTTTGGCCTTGAATTATTTGATTCTGCCCATCAAGTATTCTGCGTCGTCCTTCTATGTTTTCTATCCGGGAGGTACGCATCTGGTCTATGTACTCCAGTAGAACCCGCACCTCCGCTATTTCTTCTTGTTGTGCCTGTTGAACCCGTGCACGGCGGGGTGCCCGTGCACGGCGGAGTGCGGGTCTTTGAGGGACCTCGGGTTCCGCGGCTTCAGCGGCATCCTCCTGTGCTTCCGGGGCCTCTTGATCATCTCCCGTGCGCTGTTCGTCACGGGGGGCCTCTTCCCTCCGAAGTGGGAATTCCTCACCACCACTCTCATCCCGGGGAGATGCAGGAGGCTGTGCTGCCTCGTCCCCAGACTCTGTATATTAAAAAAAAAATAAAAAAAGAAATGTATATATTAGCATATTTGCAAATAAAGGTTTAAATGACTTAGCTTACGATACAATTACAAATGCAGAATCATTAATTCACTTTGAAATCTAACAAACAATCAATACGATTTCCGCTTTTTCTAAACAGTGTTTGTGATATCTGGTCAATGTGAATGTTTTTGCGTTTGTTTTCAGTCTGTTTAAATGCACACCTAACCTATAGCCTAGATACTGATGTAACCGCTAAGTAATAGAATGCGTGTAAACAGCGTAATAGCATTAATCTGATCCTTAACACATGAAACCCAATGTTTTATCTTTCATGATTTATAAGCATACATTTAGTATCAACTTTCGAATGTACTTTTGTTATCTAATTAGCTTCATTCTCTGGATATTCTTTGCTGAAAAGCATATCTAAATATGTTTATAAGATTCTGATTGTTAGCTGAATATAGCTGCCTCCTGTGATTGTTTCACCGTGTGCATGGCTATTTCTTCATTAAAATATATCTCAAGAATGAATCAAATTAGGTAATATAAGTACATTTGAATGTTTTGTCAAATTGTATTCGCTACCTCAATCATGAAAGTAAATGTTTGCGTATAGTGTCCATTGAAATACATTCGTATGTGAAATTATTGTTAAATGAGCTTACCGTCAGATGAGAGTGGCAGGTTCCCGGTATCGATTCCTCCGATACCGACTACTTCCACCTCGGAGATGCTGGGCCGCAACATTTCCTCCCATCTGCAGTACTCCATTTCAAGGGCAGGGCCGCCACCGGTCCCTGCGGCATGTCGGGCCTCCAGGCTTAACTTTTTTTTAAGTTCAAGTTTACAGTCCCGGTACCGATGTTTGATGGAATCCATATCCCTGTTCCGGCAACCCACTGCATTGACTGCATTCCGAATCTCGTTCCAGAGCCTCCTCCTGTCAGTCGGGGTAGTCTTCTGGTGCTGCAGCATCCTATACCTGGCCATATAGGCCTCTACGAGGGCCTCCTTCTCCTCCATCGTAAACCTCGCCTCCCTAGTCGCCTTGGCCTTCCCCTGTGACGATGCCCTCTGTTTCCCGGACTGTGAAGCCCTACTCTGACCGCCACTGGGCCCAGCCACTTGGTCATCTTGAACCAAGTGGCTGGGTCCACCCACCGCTTCCACCCCCGCTTCCTGCCCCCCTTCCTGCCCCCCTTCCTGCCCTGTTCCTCTCCCCCTCCCTCTACTCCCCCCTCTACCTGTCCCCTGCCTGGCCTCCATCTCCTCCCTAAACTAAACCCCAAATAATCAAAAAAAATTGAGTGTGATGAAATGAAAGGGGGTCAAAATAAAGAACTAAAAAGACAAAAAAGGTGCTTAAAGTGTGAGGGATGTAAAAAAAAACAAAGAGGGTAAGGAGTATTTAAATAAACGAAAAGAATAAGACTAAAAGGAGGATATGTAAACTAAATGTAACTAGGGGATGGGTATGGGATGGGTATGGGGTATGGGATAACAGTAAATGGGATGAAAGGGAATGGGACTACAAGGAATGGGGTATGGAGTGTAGTATGAGGGGGTAGGGGGTATGGAGTGTATGTAGTGTTATTGATAAGTGTATGTATGTATTGAATGTGTTTGCGTGTAAATGTGTTAAGTGTACAGATAAATCACTCGCTCGCTAACTAACACTACTTCTAATTCTCAATAACAAACACTCCCACTAACGCTCACTAACTACCACTAACTGACGCTCACACTAACAACTATCACTAATAACTCCCACTAACTCACTCACGCTCCCACTAACAGACTCTCTCCCACTCCCGCTACCTCCCACTAACTCACTCACTCTCTCACGCTAACACTACCAACTGACTATCTCACGCTAACACTACCAACTGACTCTCTCACGCTAACACTACCAACTGACTCTCTCACACTAACACTAACTCACTCTCAAATAATCGCAAAATCTCTATTCTTAACTCTCCAAAGACCCACCAGCAACACAGTCAAAGAAGCCCTGCTTGTGTGGTGCTTATATACCCTGTGTAAATGTTTAATGATGTCCCAATTTCCATTGTAATTAGTGTTCAGGTGTGCTTTATTAGCAATTAATATTATTGCAATGTGTATTAGGTGTGTTAATTTGCGCATGCTCATTTTGAGTTGGTATTTGTGGAATGTGTAGAATGCGATGATGTCATAGTGGTCGTTTTCTCTAACATTGTCCAATAGTATTCTTTTTAAATGTGAATTTGCGATGGTGTGTTCTTCGTGAAGTGTTGTATATGTATGTTTTTCATAATATATAATGATATTGAATGCGATTTTTTTTTTTGTGTATGTATATATTTTTTAATCCTTGTTGTTATTGTGCGATTTTCCGCATCTTAAATTATATGCGTATTCCCCGTATAAATAGTATTAAAACTTCCCCCGCTTGTGAATGTGTAATGCTTGTGTGCTTTGTTGATTGATTGATGTTGTGACATTTGCGGCGTGTTATTGTTGTGCATGATGTGGTATGCGTCATATGACCGAGCTGTGCGTATTTCTCGCGAGATCGAGTGTTAGGTGAAAAAAGCTATTTTTTGCCTTTCCCATTGTTCTCTATGGGAGACTGTCTAACGCGGGCAGGATTATGCGTGTGACATACACGCGTTAGGAGCATCGTTAGATGGTCTTATATTAACTCTAAATACCGGAGTCAAACAATGCCGTGCGTTAGACATAAAACACGCGTGGCGTTAACAGCCCATCTACCGCCGAACTCTAAATCTAGCCGTCTGTCTTTATATCAGTGAAAGATTTCGCAATGAATAACAGCTTTATTTTGTCGAATGAGCATGCTGTTTTTTCTTCTCACTAATTTTCCTGTCCCCAGAACAAAACAAAACAATCCTTCTATATATATATATATATATATATATATATATATATATATATATATATATATATATATATATATATATATATATATATATATATATATATATATACAGTATATGTGTGTATTTACAATTAAAATTACATTATCATTATAAGAGAAGAACATTGGAATGCTAAATATGTACAGTAAATATACAGTAAAACATAAATACATACACACACACACCGTTTTTTTAGACATATCTATATATATATATATATATATTAATTAAAGCCCTTTGCAGCCTTTTTTGTGAAATAACTTATAACATATCTTTGAGCCCTTATACATTTTTTAATATAATTTTTAAATATTTTTTGTCAGAAAGTGTTTATATGAGTGTAATTCTACTTTTAAGTGTTTTTATGTTGTTTTTAATGCAACTTTTTTCTTCCCCTACCCTTTACGCGAGCTCTCAAGTTGCGCTATCCTGCCGAACGTAAATTGCGATTGCGCTCAAGTATATATATATTCCAAATTATTTTTTCTTATCTTTTTTTGTGTGAAGAACAAACCTAGAATTTGCAGAACTAATCTTTACAGACCCAATAGAGTAGACGGCCTTGAACTTCCAAACATTAGCAATTACGATGAGGTCTCCCTACAAAGAATTTTAGATTGGCATAGATCTTGAGCCAATAAGGCATGGATATCCTTAGATTCCTATATCTTAATAATACTACATGTTCCGGGTGGGTTCCAAAAGAATTGAGAACATCTTCATGTAATGCCTTAGATATATATAGACACCTCTTTACTTCTTGGGATTCTTTCCTTAAAGGGACAGTCTACAATACAATGTTTATTGTTTTATAAGATAGATAATCCCTTTACTACCAATTCCCCAGTTTTGCATAACCAACACCGTTATATTAATATACTTTTGTCTCTGATTACCTTGTATTTGAGCATCTTCTGACAGCTCCCTGATCACATGACTTTTTATTTATTGACTTCCATTTAGTACTGTGTTGTGCTAAATCTTTACCCCTTTCTGCACATAGTGCAGAATAACGAAACATTAATTTGAATGTTGACTGGTCCTTTAATTATGTCCTGCGTTCTAGAAGAGGAACCTGGGACTGCCTGAAGCCCAAAATCCCCTACCCTGAAAACTCAAGACCCCCCACCACCCCTTATACTGTGAAAAACCTGAGGGACTAAAAGCTGGAAGGTATGTTTCTATAAGCAGTGTAGAATTGAATGCAGTATGTGTTTTACAAAATACTGCACTGGTTCAGACACATTCTTTCTTCATTTTACCGCAGAAAGGAGCATTTTAAATTGTACTGGAGTGCTGCACAGTGGCCTATAAGCCAGTGATGTGCGGTGACTTCAGAGGCTGGTGAGGCAGTGGCTAGCAATCGGATACGCCTTCATTCTTTAGATATCCTTTGTTGAAGAAATAGCAATGCACATGAGCGAGCCAATCGCATGAGGTATCTATATGCAGCCACCAATCAGTATTTACTGAGCATATTTAGATATGATTTTCAACAAAGGATATCTGATTTTCTTCTTTCTTTTGATATCCTTTGTTGAAAAGCATATCTAAATATGCTTAGTAGCTTCTGAGCATATTTAGATATGCTTTTCAACAAAGGATTTCAAAAGAATGAAGAAGATCAGATATCCTTTGTTGAAAATCATATCTAAATATGCTCAGTAGCTATGAGCATATTTAGATATGCTTTTCAACAAAGGATATCAAAAGAATGAAGAAACTCAGATCTAAATATGCTCATTAGCTACTGAGCATATTTAGATATGATTTTCAACAAAGGATATCTGATTTTCTTCATTCTTTTTATATCCTTTGTTGAAAAGCATATCTAAATATGCTTAGTAGCTACTGAGCATATTTAGATCTGATTTTCAACAAACATACCATAGCATAGCAACTTTCAAGTTTTGCTTAATAAATGTATTTTGTGTATGACCTGGTCAGTGTTGTAAGTTACATTTATTAAGCAAATAAGCACAAAATCACAAAATGGCTGCTCATTAAAATATATTTCTTATTTAAATATATTTAGTAAGTTACAATACTGACCTTGTCAAACACAAAATACATGTATTAAGCAAATAAGCACTAAATCACAAGATGGCTGCAAGATGGCTGCTCATTTTAACATATATTTATTAAGCTGCCAGAGAAGTTGGGAAGTGGACTGTGGAACATACCATAGCATAGCCAGCAACTTGCAAGTTTTGCTTAATAAATGTATTTTGTGTATGACCTGGTCAGTGTTAATACATTTACTAAGCAAATAACCAGAGAAGAGGATCAGACTGAGCCACAACTTCCTTCCACCACGGTCACACAGGCACTTCAAATTTAAGCAGGGGGGGGGCACCCACTACCCAGTCCCATATTAACTCACAACCCCAAGCCTCACAATAAATATATCATATAACAACAGCAGCAGTGCACGATCATCACACTATCACACGGCATGGCTTGTCATTCTGATGACTTACTTGTGTGACAGTGTGACGGACTGTGTGCTGACTTGGACGGCTCCTTCCTTCAGGTCACAGGTGAGTGACAGCAGGTCACGGTCAGGCAGGACCAGGGGGCAGCAGCTGCGATATGCGGTGCGACGTGCGAGTCCACTCTCTAGAATAGGCAGCCTCTTCCACTCCACTCTCGCTACTTGGCTCAGGCTGTCGTGACAGGCAGGAATGAGTGGCACTGGCTGTTATTCCCGCCGCCGCGCTGCTCCTTCCTTGCGCATGCGCAGACAGTCAGTATTCGTGCACTGTAAGCAGAGCCAGGGAGTCAACACCGGTGTTGATTGGATGAGCCGGTCTCCCAGGGAACAGTCGAGGCCTCATTAGAGATGCCTCATATAACAATTTTCTCAGCCGAACTGCTCCTGCAAATCACCACCGGGTGATGATGCAGAGCAGCTAGATATAAAAATACAGTTAAAATATTGCGCAATAGAGAAACACAAGAACCCAGTGCCTCTCTATTGCGCAATATTATAGTTTGACATGTGTAAAAAAAAAAAAAAAAAAAATTACTTTTTTTTTTAAAATAAAATTCTCTATTTGTTTTTCTTTTGCCCCAAATGGCAGGTGCGGCACTGCCTCACCTGCCTCCTATGAGTGCACGTCACTGCTATAAGCCATACATTGGACAATACTGGTATAAGCCTTTAAGATGTCATCTTGTGCCCACTGTCTGAATAAATGGTTGCTTTGTAGTTCTCAAGGCATTGCATATGGTTTTCTATAAAAAGAAAAATATATATAGCTATAGGCCAAGAAGAGTTGAAAAAGTTAAGTGCTTTTTTTCTATCAGTTGTAACAAGTGATTCTGTACAGCTCGGTGCATAAAATATTCTACATTTTTGATAGGACTGCAAGGTATTTTTTTTTTTTTGGTGCAGTTAGAATCTAGCATCTGCTGCATTTTGCCTATATATTCTCAATAATGGCTGCGCAGAATGAATTTCTTCAGTAAGAAATCTGCAAAGCATCCTGAAATAATTAGAGGATACTTACAGTACTACAGGGGTTTAATAAAATACATTGCACTATAAAACAACCAATTTACACAGCATTTAAAACATATTCTTCAGGGAGCTTTTAAAAATGTCCGATGTATGGTTGGAATAATAAAGTGACTCAATTTGTGCTGCATGCATCAATAAATAACCCCCTAATGTGCGCTAAAATTACAATCTCTAAGATAAAACATTGAGTTCCATCTGTCTCTGTGTCCTATGCATGTGCTGGCTAAATTTCATTGTCTGTGACTCATACACATTCTGATTTTCCCGGCTCATGTTGACTATTTATGTGGATTATGTGCACGTAAAGGTTTTGTTGTGTCGATTATGCTTATTCAGGTGATACAATTATTCTTCTGTTGCTTCTGAAATGTACGATTTTTATTCCATGTCATGGTTTATACGACAAAATGTATTACGTCTTATAGCTGGTTTGCCAATTGGCGTTGTAAAAACATTCTCTAATAAAGAGTTAATTTAAAAAAAGGTTTAGGTATTTCTGTTTTAAAGAGACAGTAAGCATACTAAAACATTCTAAGCAATAAAATTGTTTGTCACAAATATCTACTATACCTCTTTAAAGTGAATGTAAACTTTCATGAATCAGTGCCCGGTTTATAAAAATACTATAAAAAAACAGGGGTACTTTCATTCATGAAACTTTACATTGCAGCAGTTGGTTTAAAAAAAAAAATACGCTTTTCTTCAGCAAAGCTGGACCGGTGATCCCCCGCCCGCAGCTCCTCAGTACTTACATCAGCAATGACGGATCCGGCTTCCTCCAATCATGACGTGCACCCCAGAGCAACCATTTCATGAAGCCACGCCGTGATTGGAGGAAGCCAGTTTCGTCATTGCTGTGCTAAGTACAGCATGAGAAGCGGACGGGGGATCGCTGGTCCGGCTTGGCTGAAGAGAAAGGTAAGTATTTTTTAAAAAACGCTGTAATGTAAAGTTTCATGAATGAAAGTGCCCCTGTTTTGAATAGTATTTTTAAAAAACGGAAACTGATTCATGAAAGTTTACATTCACTTTAATTAGTGTTGAAATCTGCATTTTTAAGCATTTATTTCACCTTCAAAAGTCCTGTAATGATAGTGCTTCTGGTCACCCCCTTATATCATAGAAATCATTATTCATCATTTTGAAAGTATTTTACCTTTTATGTATTTATTTGTTTTTAACTTCATTTGTGCAGTGCCCATTACTCCCTATCACAGCCCCATAAGTAAGCTGGGGTCTCTACAGAAAGGCATATCTAGCGTGATGTCATACATCTTCTAGAGTAACTTGAGCTTGCTTAGTGTTAAGTAAATGCATGAGAAATAGTAAGTCTGTTTTGCCCATGCTCAGAAGAAGCAGAATGCAACTAAATGGGACTGACTACACATTTGTCATCTTAAAGTCTTACCTTAGATTAAGCTGCACATAGCCTCCTGCACCTTTTTTATATCAAGCAGCAGGGAAAAAAGCTATTTTAAAATAAATATTGTTACTAACCAATTTGATAATGGCTGCCAAGCTCTGCCCGCTGATGACATCACAATCTGGGCTCTATATTTTGTCCAATCACAAAAGGCTCACTAGTCGGATTCAACAGACTGTCTGTGCTGTTTAGCAGAGTGCCTAGATGTAGCCCAGATTGTGATGTTATCAGTGGGCAAAGCTTGATAGCCATTTCAAAGTGTCCAGAAACAATATTTATTTTAATATAACTTTCTTACTGTTCCTGCTGCATGATATAGAGGGGTTCAGGACTAAATTTGCAGCTTAGTCTAAGGTACGGTACGACTTCAAGATGACTAAGTTCAAAACATGTAGTCTCTCATCTCCCTGAGGGCAGTGATTACATTGAGAATTGATCATTTTGTAAGAAAAAAAGTATGTGGTTTGCTGTTTTAACACAATTTGTTTCTTTTTATCTTTGCTTTGATTTAACATATTTGTTTTTACTAAAATATCACTGTTTCATATCCCTTTAAATGACCAGAGAGCAGTTCTACCAATCTAAAGGCAACTAGTTGCCTCAAACTTAAAGGGACAGTAAAGTAAAAAAAAAACATCTTTCATGATTTAAATAGGGCATGCAATTTTAAACAACTTTCCAATTTACTCTTATTACCAATTTTGCTTTGTTCTCTTGGTATTCTTAGATGAAAGCTAAATCTAGGAGGTTCATGTTCTAATTTCTTAGACCTTGAAGACTGCCTCTAATCTGAAGGGCGTTAGTTCATGTGTTTCATATAGATAACATTGAGCTCAGGCACGTGAAGCTCCTAGGAGTCAGCACTGATTGGCTAAAAATGCAAGTCTGTCAAAAGAACTAAAATAAGGAGGCAGTTTGCAGAGGCATAGATACAAGGTAATCACAGAGGTAAAAAGTATACCATAACTGTAGTGGTTATGCAAAATTAGGGAATGGTTAATAAAGGGATTATCTACCTTTTTAACCCCTTAATGACCACAGCACTTTTCCATTTTCTGTCCGTTTGGGACCAAGGCTATTTTTACATTTCTGCGGTGTTTGTGTTTAGCTGTAATTTTACTCTTACTCATTTACTGTACCCACACATATTATATACCGTTTTTCTCGCCATTAAATGGACTTTCTAAACATACCATTATTTTCATCATATCTTATCATTTTACTATAAAAATTTTTATAAAATATGAGGAAAAAATTGAAAAAAACACACTTTTTCTAACTTTGACCCCCAAAATCTGTTACACATCTACAACCACCAAAAAACACCCATGCTAAATAGTTTCTAAATTTTGTCCTGAGTTTAGAAATACCCAATGTTTACATGTTCTTTGCTTTTTTTGCAAGTTATAGGGCCATAAATACAAGTAGCACTTTGCTATTTCCAAACCATTATTTTTCAAAATTAGCGCTAGTTACATTAGAACACTAATATCTTTCAGGAATCTCTGAATATCCATTGACATGTATATATTTTTTTTTAGTAGACATCCCAAAGTATTGATCTAGGCCCATTTTGGTATATTTCATGCCACCATTTCACCGCCAAATGCGATTAAATACAAAAAATCGTTCACTTTTTTACAATTTTTTTCACAAACTTTTGGTTTCTCACTGAAATTATTTACAAACAGCTTGTGCAATTATGGCTTAAATGGTTGTAAATTCTTCTCTGGGATCCCCTTTGTTCAGAAATAGCAGACATATATGGCTTTGGCGTTGCTTTTTAGTAATTAGAAGGCTGCTAAATGCCACTGCGCACTACACGTGTATTATGCCCAGCAGTGAAGGGGTTAATTATGGAGCATGTAGGGAGCTTCTAGGGTTAATTTTAGCTTTAGTGTAGTGTAGTAGACAACCCCAAGTATTGATCTAGGCCCATTTTGGTATATTTCATGCCACCATTTCACCGCCAAATGCGATCAAATTAAAAAAAACGTTAAATTTTTCACAATTTTAGGTTTCTCACTGAAATCATTTACAAACAGCTTGTGCAATTATGGCACAAATGGTTGTAAATGCTTCTCTGAGATCCCCTTTGTTCAGAAATAGCAGACATATATGGCTTTGGCGTTGCTTTTTGGTAATTAGAAGGCCGCCAAATGCCGCTGC
Source organism: Bombina bombina (assembly GCF_027579735.1). Taxonomy (NCBI): domain Eukaryota; kingdom Metazoa; phylum Chordata; class Amphibia; order Anura; family Bombinatoridae; genus Bombina; species Bombina bombina. The sequence goes on along the minus strand of NC_069507.1, from coordinate 196,181,902 downwards.
ATTTCACACGTGTATTATGGCTAGCAGTGAAGGGGTTAATTATGTAGCTTGTAGGGAGCTTGCAGGGTTAATTTTAGCTTTAGTGTAGAGCTCAGCCTCCCACCTGAAACATGAGACCCCCTGATCCCTCCCAAACAGCTCTCTTCCCTCCCCCACCCCCCAATTGTCCCCGCCATCTTAAGTACTGGCAGAAACTCTGCCAGTACTAAAATAAAAGCTATATTTGGGCTTTTTTGTGTGTTTTTTTAGCATATTTACATATGCTGCTGTGTAGGATCCCCCCTTAGCCCCCAGCCTTACTGATCCCCCACCAAAGAGCTCTCTAACCCTCCCCCTCTGCCTTAATGGGCGCCATCTTGGGTACTGGCAGCTGTCTGCCAGTACCCAGTTTAGTGAAAAAATGTGCATTTTTTTTTAAAAAAAACCCTTTTCTGCAGTGTAGCTTCCCCCACCCCTTCCACATCTCTTAGCTGTTTATTTACAGCTTTCAAAAAGTAATTTTGTTGTACTTTGTAAACTTTATTTTTCTGTAGTGTAGCGGTTCCCTCCCGCTCCCGCCCCGTGCACGCTCCCGCCCGCCGCCCCCCGTGCACGCGCGCGCTCCCGTGCGCGCTCCCGCCCCCGATCCCGCCCCCCTCCACTCCACTGGGCACATCGATGGCCGCCCACCCGCCTCCCAGACTTGCTCCCACCCACCAACGATACCAGCCACCGATGTCCGGTGCAGAGAGGGCCACAGAGTGGCTCTCTCTGCATCGGATGGCCAAGGGGGGTTATTGCAGGATGCCTCCATATCGAGGCATCACTGCAATAACCGGAAAGCAGCTGGAAGCGAGCAGGATCGCTTCCAGCTGCTTTCCAGACCAAGGACGTACGCCACACGTCCTCGGTCATTAACTGTATTTTTTTTGAGGACGTGTGGCGTACGTCCTTGGTCCTTAAGGGGTTAAACAACAATAATTCTGGTGTTTACTGTCCCTTTAAGAAGCTCATTCACAGAGACAGACACTAAGCCACTGCAGTACACCAGTGAAAACATTTATGTAGCACACATGAGATAGCACTGTCTAACTTAGAAAAACTGTCAAAATGCACTGAGATGAGGCGGCCTTCAAGGGCTTAGAAATTGTCATATGAGCCTACCTAAGTTTAGATTTCATCAAAGAATGCCAAGAGAACAAAGCAAATTACACGAGAAAAGTAAATTGGAAAGTTGTATACAATTACATGCCCTATCTAAATCATGAAAGTTTAATTTCGACTAGACTGTCACTTGAAGAAATGATTCCCTAATAATTTAGGGATTGGTCACAGTTTATAATTTGTTAATTATCCGTAGGTTAACAGATGCAGATGAGCCTTTTTACTGCGTTGCTTTAGTGACTTTGCCCCCACTCCACCTTTCTATAGGAACTTCTCTTTGCCCATTAACTTTCTGCAGAAATGAAAATACTTTAGTCAAAAGCTGCATATCATAGAAACAGGAATTGGAATGACTGCACAATTCTAAGGGGCCATTTCATTTATAGTAAATCACAGGACTTAGTCACTCATGAAGTCATTTAATTGAACTACATCTTAAATCACATTTATTTTTAAAATATTTCTAGAATTCTCTTATCTTATTAACAAAATAGTTTTAGAAACAATGAGATTCAGCTTAGCAAATGAATGTCTGTCAGAGATTCTCACTGTCTGTCACCTTTTGTCTTTTTTTCTGCCTCCTCTTGCAGTTTGTTGTCTAATGATTTTTGTAGATCAGGGTCACAGCTGTTTCACCGGTGGTTGTCTTATTTGTGCTTTCTTTGGGCTGTTTTTTAGCACAGCATTGACATGACAGTTATAATTCAGTCACCTTGTGACTAAATGTATCAGTCAGTGCTAAAAGTACATAATTGCCATATTTTATTTAATTGAAATAACTTTATTGACTAGCATATACACAATCTTTAGATATGGGCTGGCATCTGTGTTGCATTGAGAAACATTATTACTATTATTGCTAAAGGGACAGGAAATACCTTGAGATTTTTATATAAAATGTTCAGTTATGTGTAGCAAAACAACTTTACAATATACTGTATACAGTTATTTATTTTGCCCCCTTTCATGCAATTTAGCTTGGATATTTAAGGATATCCTGATTCTCCGAGTTGGCAATGCACACTGCAGACTTCTCATGGCTAACTCGGCTATGTATATTTCCCTATTTGGCTTTAGATAACATCTGCAATACATTGGCTCCTCCAAATAATAAGTTGTGGGTGGAGTTAGGCTGTTGAATAATGATCACAGCAAGCAAGATGTTAATTTGTTTTAAAATGTTTAGACTTGGCTGGCATGTTGTTCTATAGCAAGACAACTAAAATATACTTCCAAATATACTTTACTTACACAGTGTTTACAGACACTTTAAAGGCTAATACTATTAGAATTTGAGCATCAGAAATATAAGTTGCATCTTCTATGCTGATCATATTAAAACTGTGAGTTTAATATCCTAAAGTATTATTATACATTTTTGTTAAATCATTTATTTATTATTAATTATTTATGCCTATAAAACAAAGTTTTTCACCAGGACCCTCTGAGTAGGCCCTCTACTGGTTCTTCCATATGTTTGTTGAAATTCTTGAATGGCATTCAAAGTTTACCAGATCATACCAAGCTTCCTTCTCATAAACTAGGCAGTGAAGTTATTGCTGTGTCATTTTTGATGACTATGAAATTGCGCCATATCAAATAACAATACTGAACACGTCATCACCAATTCATTAAATGATGGGTGAGAACTAAATTTAATTATAGAAGTACATTTTATAAAATGTATGTACCATCTAAATCATAAAAGCCTCATTTTAACTTCCATTTCTCTTTATTTCTTAATAGATTCATTGAGATGAAAAAATTATCTTTAAAAGTCCTTGTATTGAGCTTGTTGTCTTTGTGTAAAGTTTTAATTTCCCCATAATGCTCTTTACATACGAATCCTAATTTAGCTTATCTCTGAGTACAAATCAAATTCCCCATTATATTAAAGGGACATGAAACCCAAAATTTGTCTTTCATGATTTAGATAGAACATACAATTTTAAACAACTTTCCAATTTACTTCTATTATTTAATATGCTTCCTTCTCTTGTTATCCTTTGATAAAAGTTTTATCTAGGAAAGCTCAAGAGTAGCAAAGAACCTAGGTTCTAGCTGCTGATTGGTGGCTGCATATATATGCCTATTGTCATTGGCTCATTCCATGGGGCCGATTTATCAATGTCTGGCAGACATGATCTGCTGTAGCTTATCATGTCCGCCAGACATCACTAAATGCTGACAACATACGCTGTTGGCATTTAACATTGCACAAGCAGTTCTGGTAAACTGCTTGTGCAATGCCACCTCCTGCAGATTCGCGGCCAACCAGCCGCTAGTAGGGGGTGTCGATCAACCCAATCGTACACGATCAGATGGATTGCTGTCCCCGCCTCAGAGGAGGCGTATGAGTTAAGGAGCTTAAAACCGCTTCTTCTTAACTTCTGTTTCCGGCGAGCCTGAAGGCTCACGCGGAAACAGATGCATTGGGGCCGATTGACTGTTTGATAAATCAGCACCCATGTGTTCAGCCAGCAACTAGTAGTGCATTGCTGCTCCTTTTACAAAGCATACCAAGAGAATGAAGCAAATTTGCTAATAGAAGTAAACTGGAAAGTTGTTTAAAATTGTATGTTCTACCTAACTCATGAAAGAAAAAAAAATGGGTTTTATGTCCTTTTAACCTTTTAAAGCCGTTATGCCGTTCCATTCCGTCATAATTAGACTGGGCTTTAAAGCCGTTATGACGTGATGTTCAGGGATTTAATCGCGGTCTGGAGGGCGTTCCTAGGATTGTAGGGACGCCCCCCAGATGCGATCCAATAATTGAAATCTCGCGATCGTATGCACGATCACGTAGTTTCAATTTGTCTACATCGGAACAGTTGTTCCGATGTAGGCACTTTAACCCT